>NW_017309763.1:1871-7256 GCF_000935625.1 Nanorana parkeri | reverse complement strand
GGGAGAGCACAGGGGGGTGCGGGGGGGGGGGGGGGGGGGGGGTCTGTCCTCAGGGATGGGGTACTGCAGCTACGCACTGACCAGGAAGGACGGCGGTAGCGGCTTTGTCACATGATTACCGCCATCGTCAGAGCCAGGCACCCCGCTGGGCTCCGGAGTACAACACCAGTGAGGTGATAAGAAGAGCCGTGGGGCCCCCGAGGACCCCAATACAATCTATGTACACACAGCGAGGAAACCCCTACAGCCCATCACTGGGAGATCTGCTATACGAGATCATGCTTTGCGCCCCGTCCTGACCAACAACCGCCCCGGGCGATCAACAACAACCGCCCCGGGCGATCAACAACAACCGCCCCGGGCGATCAACAACAACCGCCCCGGGCGATCAACAACAACCGCCCCGGGCGATCAACAACCCCAAGTGAATGACCGATCATAGCAAGCAATAACTGTACACTGATGGGCCGATCTCATGGCAGAAACGTTCTGGTGAATGACATGAAAAGATCCCGCAAGTCCTACAAATCTTCACCTAACACACCTGCAGAAAGAGAGGATCGGCATTGATCGGTCATGGAATGAGGTAACAGAAAGTGATCGGTGCCTAGAGCCGGTATCCATCCGTCACACGGACTAATCATCCCGGCAGTGAAGGGGTTACCCCAGCTGAGCCTCGCTCCCTTCCTTCATCAGGCCCCCCCCCGGGTATTCCCGCTCACATGGGGGCAGAATCCTTGTATTAGACCTCCGTCACGTCTCTTCCTTCACCTCGGAGTGATCATTGCAGAGACTAGGAGAGCTGCATTCTGTACAATCACCCCCCTCCGATGCAGCCAATATCGCCACCCACAGCCAGAGCGCACACCGCTACAAGACCATCACATGACAACGTGTCATACCGCGAAGCCCGCAATTCCTGCAATCCAGAACCAGAAAGTCCCAAATTACACTTCTTATCGGGCCGGGACCAGAACAAAGTCTCATTTCTGGAGAAAGCCTCAACGTGGACTAAAGGAAAGACTGCCCATCGTACATTACATTCCCCCTGATATCGGGGCACTCCGCATCGGGGCACTCACCGAGCCCGGGGCACTCACCGGGCCCGGGGCACTCACCGGGCACTCCGCATCGGGGCATTCACCGGGCCGGGGCACTCACCGAGCCCGGGGCACTCACCGGGCCCGGGGCACTCACCGGGCACTCCGCATCGGGGCATTCACCGGGCCGGGGCACTCACCGAGCCCGGGGCACTCACCGGGCCCGGGGCACTCACCGGGCACTCCGCATCGGGGCATTCACCGGGCCGGGGCACTCACCGAGCCCGGGGCACTCACCGGGCCCGGGGCACTCACCGGGCACTCCGCATCGGGGCATTCACCGGGCCGGGGCACTCACCGAGCCCGGGGCACTCACCGGGCCCGGGGCACTCACCGGGCACTCCGCATCGGGGCATTCACCGGGCCGGGGCACTCACCGAGCCCGGGGCACTCACCGGGCCCGGGGCACTCACCGGGCACTCCGCATCGGGGCATTCACCGGGCCGGGGCACTCACCGAGCCCGGGGCACTCACCGGGCCCGGGGCACTCACCGGGCACTCCGCATCGGGGCATTCACCGGGCCGGGGCACTCACCGAGCCCGGGGCACTCACCGGGCCCGGGGCACTCACCGGGCACTCCGCATCGGGGCAGTCACCGGGCCGGGGCACTCCCTGTGAACTGATGAGTAGCCCATTCTGGAACAAGTGGAAATGAGGTGCTGGATTCAGATTTTCAGTTGCTTAGTCAGATTGTGATGAGACCTAATGACCCTTGGGGCTCTTCCCTCACACTGGGGGCCCAGATTTGAGGATGCACTCATATAAAATAGTACAAGGGACAGCCACCACATTTCTAGGCGGCTTCACATGACCTGGAATTTAGGTGTAATGTCCCTTTAAAACAATTGTAATATTTATGTGAGAATCTGATCTCTGTGCCGAGCACGGCCATCAATGTGACATAAACGTTCTCCGATACGAGAAATCTCCTGAAAGGTTACAAAATGACCAACAAAAATATTCGGAATTGTCATCAGTTCTGGCGGCTGTAGTGCTGCAGCTCGAACACGCGTGTTCCTTAGATCATACAAGAACAAATCATTGGTGTAATAGTAAAGGAACAAGAAGCTCGGGTGGCCGCTCTCTGGGAGTCACACCTGGAGGGCCGGAGTATACCTGCCCCTGCCATAGGTGATCAGGCATCAGAACACAGCTGTACCAAGACATACAATCCGTCCACTGCCGGAAGAGATCCGCCATCAGACTTCTCTTTCCAACAACTGAGAAGAGAGTTCAATTCTATAGACCAGTCTTTCCCAACCCTAGGGTTCCTCCAGAGGGCGCTACTGGTTACTTCAGCAGTGATGGGTTGACCTCCTGCCTGATGGTGCACACACAGTTCTGGCACCGGCACCACTTGGCATAACCACCTGAATGGGACCAGCGGAGCTTCTCTTATTGTTCTTCATGTAAGAAACCATTAAATCCTTCTTTCCATTGACCACCAATGCATGAAGGTCCTACACTGCCCACCACTGAAAATGGTTTTATTCTGAAAGACCACCAATGGTAGGAAGCCCTTCTCCCGCTGACCACCATGCTAGGAAGCCCTTCTCCCCCTGACCACCATGCTAGGAAGCCCTTCTCCCCCTGACCACCATGCAAGTTACCCCTTCTCCCGCTGACCACCGTGCAAGGAAGCCCTTCTCCCCCTGACCACCATGCTAGGAAGCCCTTCTCCCCCTGACCACCATGCTAGGAAGCCCTTCTCTCGCTGACCACCAATGCTAGGAAGCCCTTCTCCCGCTGACCACCCGTGCAAGGAAGCCCTTCTCCCGCTGACCACCAATGCTAGGAAGCCCTTCTCTCGCTGACCACCCGTGCAAGGAAGCCCTTCTCCCGCTGACCACCCGTGCAAGGAAGCCCTTCTCCCCATGACCACCCGTGCAAGGAAGCCCTTCTCTCGCTGACCACCAATGCTAGGAAACCCTTCTCCCCCTGACCACCATGCAAGGAAGCCCTTCTCTCGCTGACCACCAGTGCAAGGAAGCCCTTCTCCCCCTGACCACCAATGCTAGGAAACCCTTCTCCCGCTGACCACCCGTGCAAGGAAGCCCTTCTCTCGCTGACCACCATGCAAGGAAGCCCTTCTCTCGCTGACCACCAATGGTAGGAAGCCCTTCTCTCGCTGACCACCAATGCTAGGAAACCCTTCTCCCCCTGACCACCATGCAAGGAAGCCCTTCTCTCGCTGACCACCAGTGCAAGGAAGCCCTTCTCTCGCTGACCACCAATGCAAGGAAGCCCTTCTCTCGCTGACCACCAGTGCAAGGAAGCCCTTCTCTCGCTGACCACCATGCAAGGAAGCCCTTCTCTCGCTGACCACCATGCAAGGAAGCCCTTCTCTCGCTGACCACCAGTGTGGTGAGGCTGATGTACCATGAGCTGCAGATATAATCATTTGTAGCCGGGGAGACCTGATTATTACTTTGAGGGTTTCTCCATGTCTCCACGGTGAAATGACTGAGAAAGACTTCTCTCCACAATAAACAATTACCGTAGCTCTATATCCCTGGAGCATGCAGCCAGCTGATACTAGTCAGGTCAGGTGCTCTGTTTAAAGCTGAGCAGATACATAGGAGTCCAGCACTATCCACAATGGACAAGTATGGTAGCCCGGCATCCCTCCGTTATATAAAGGAAGCGGCAGGCACACAGATCCCCGGCTTTGGTATGAGTTGGTGCTATTGCACAGCGTACCTGTGACCTGGATACTGGGCACGGCATAAGGATCACAATGTATATGAGAGAAGTAATCTGCGCTCCTGGAACTAACTAAAAATGAATTAAACCTAAAGCAGCTAAGAGAAGGGGGAAACCACCTTGAATTAAATAAAGAAGTATAACAAAGCGCTAGAGGTTAAGTTAATTAAAGGTATAATTGTGTGATCGGTGATATATTAAGTAATAAATGTATTGAATAAAATCAGGTGTTCAAGTAAAAAATAAATACATGTACATGGATCATACCGAGCGATCCAATTCAGAGCCACAGGTACCTTCCGTCCAATAGCTGCAAACTGAAGCCAGACTATACCTGGTGGGCGCTCAGTCACAGCTATGGGAAGTCCATGGCTGACAGCAGTACTCACTCCATCCGCTCCTAAAAGGTCATGTGACCCAGCAGCTATGGGCCGCTTTCATAGAGCAATACAGAACTATTTCCTGAGCATTTTCTCAGCAGGCACATTGACTGAATACTAAGACCTCATCAGGCCTCAGCGTGGGACCCATTGTATGGGTTAAGGTCAAGGGTCAGAAGTATGAGAGACGGGGACTGTTCCAGAAATATGTTCCCGGTGGAAGGAGTCTTCTGTACTGAACATCACTCATGAGGCCCTTGTGGGGATTTTAGGGACAGCCAATACATTAGTACTTCATGGCTTGGACCAATCATGAGGGGCGTGTGACAGGTACGGAGCATATAAATAGCATTGTCTGAGGAACCATCGGCACCCACCTTTCTTGTCCCGGAGAGCCTCCTCCAGCTGACGCTCCATTTTGGCAATTTGCTGACTAAGAACCTCTTTCTCGGAGTCTTTCTTTATCTTCTGATCCTTCAGCTGCTCCCGACATTGCTGGTACTGAGCGCGGATCTTACGTTCCTTCTCCTCTCGCTCCTTCACCTCCTCATGCAGCCACTGCAGCTTTATCTGACAGGAAACGAGGAGAGAGTGATCCTCAATAATACATCTCCACCAATGTCACAGCTGAAGCTTCATCTCCCTCCCTCCCCCACCCCATAAACATGCTACTGAAATCCCAACACCCGGGTCTCTGTGCTTCTCTATGCACAACGGGCAGAACATAAGCCCCGACGCAACATGTGAGCTGGCTCAACAGGGAGGACTTCTACCAGTGCCGGCCTGGAGGAGTAAAGCCCACATGTGATGTCAACTCACCCAAAACTGCAGTCAGAGGAAGCTCCAGTCCCCACGTCCAATCTCTGTTCACAGAAGGCCATGTTCCAGTGTCCACATCACCACACGCATGACGTGGACACTCATACATCACCACACGCATGACGTGGACACTCATACATCACCACACGCATGACGTGGACACTCATACATCACCACCCGCATGACGTGGACACTCATACATCACCACCCGCATGACGTGGACACTCCAACATCACCACCCGCATGACGTGGACACTCCAACATCACCACCCGCATGACGTGGACACTCCAACATCACCACCCGCATGACGTGGACACTCCAACATCACCACCCGCATGACGTGGACACTCCAACATCACCACCCGCATGACGTGGACACTC
>NW_017309763.1:0-776 GCF_000935625.1 Nanorana parkeri | reverse complement strand
GGAACGGACTCTGGGGACCCGTGCACATCTGTGCTCCTGGCTGCTCCTGACTCAGGCCTTGCTAACTGCTCAGTAAAGGCTGCCAAGCTTAAAGGGGAACCCCAACAAATGGAGAAAAAAACTCCCTCTAGTTCTGAACATGTAAAATCACATTTATTTTTAAAAAGAAATTGGAGTTTTAAGTCGGACTCTGGGGACCCGTGCACATCTGTGCTCCTGGCTGCTCCTGACTCAGGCCTTGCTAACTGCTCAGTAAAGGCTGCCAAGCTTAAAGGGGAACCCCAACAAATGGAGAAAAAAACTCCCTCTAGTTCTGAACATGTAAAATCACATTTATTTTTAAAAAGAAATTGGAGTTTTAAGATGGAGTGGGAGGGTTAGAACCCCTGCAAGGATTGTAATGCTCTAAAGTTCTCTGATGTTTTAAAGTGACTGACAGGAGAACTATCTGTGTAGCCCACAGCAACCAATCAGATTCCCTGTCAGTTTATAGTTCTCCTATCTTCACTCTGTTCCAGTGCTCTAACCAGCACCCCTACTCCCCCTCCTACCAGTGCCAGGATTGTGTGATGCCCGTGTCTCCTACTGTGGTCCCATCTTCTGTCTCACTACGCCACTGCTGAGCCTATAGCAATGTAGGGGTTGGAAGAAGAAACAAAAGCATGCAGCCCCGGGGGTATACAGGCACGCACCACTTCTAAATAGTTTTATCTAAATGCCAGTCTTATGGAGGCTGCAGAGGGTACAGGGAAGAGGAGCTGGCAGAGGGTACAGGG
>NW_017309762.1:0-31386 GCF_000935625.1 Nanorana parkeri | reverse complement strand
GTGATGGACGGAGCTCCTAGAAAGCACGTCTGGTTCAGGCGACCATCAAACCACGCCCCCCCCAGGCCTACTTTTGGTAATGATTGATGGGGCCAAATCTGTGAACAACTGATATTCATGGCCTTGGAATGTAAGTGGGCCCTGTTGCGCTTTGGTTCTGGCAGCTGTTGCCAGGGCTTCTTTAGTGCAATAGAAGTGCAGCTTGACCAGGACATCCCGGGGAGGTCCGTCAGGACGCCTATGGTTCAAGGTTCGGTGGGCCTGCTCAATCTCCAATCTTTGCAGAGTGTTGTCTGGGGCCAGTTGCTGAAAGAGTGCTGTCGCCATGGAGTATAGGTCCACTATGTATTCCGGGAGCCCGCAAATACGGACATTAGAGCGCCAGGACCTATTCTCTAAGTCCTGAAGTTTGGACAATAGTTGTGTATTCTCCTCACGGAGGGATTCCATATCTCCTGCAACCGTTGAGAGGTCTGTTTTAAGATCATCACATCTATCTTCCAGGGCTGCTGTGCGGTGGCCTATATCTCTAATTTCTTTAAGCAGCCTATCGGTTATTTGCTTAGATGTGGATTGAAGCGCTTTCTGCAGCATAGCATCGAAGCGCTGTAGAAGGGCTGTCTGGGATCTTTTGCGGGTGAGATCTCCCTCATGACTTTCTATATCTCACTCGTCCATGTCACTGCTGGACACTGAGGCTGTGCGGGCCGTTACCTCATGTGGTCGTGTCGTGGGCGCCATCTTGGCCGAGGCCCGGGCCATCGCCTCACTAATAGGTTGTTGTTTGCCCTTCTGTGGGTTCTTCGGAGTCGAGGATGCCATAATCCTGTGCTGGGGGGATTCCGGTGGCTGGCTGTGGTATGGAGACCGTTGTGGAGGTGAAACCTCCGGGCTATAGGCAGATTTGCCTGGGTGAGCTGCGCAGCCGTCTCAGAAGCCGTCCTCCATCCATCGGCAGCTGCGCGCATGCGCCCCGTAGTGTGCTGGAGTCTTACACTGACCTGCAGTAACCTCTGTGACAGCAGTGTGTGCCGCCCGCTGTGCGGGGATCATAGGTGTCACCCAAACGAAAACCTGTCACAGTGTAGCAGATACAAGACCATGGAGGTGGGTGGCAGCAACAAAGATGATCTGTCACAATGTAGCAGATATAAGACCATGGAGGTGGGTGGTAGCAAAAAAGAGAACCTGTCACAAGGAAGCAGATATAAGACCATGGAGGTAGGTGGTAATAAAAAAGAGGACCTGTCACAATGTAGCAGATGTAAAACCATGGAGATGGGTGGCTGTAAAAAGAGAACCTGTCACAATGTAGCAGATATAAGAAGATGGTGGTGGGTGGGTGGTAAGAGCTGTGGTGGTGAGGTGGATGGTAGGTGTATTGAACATGGAGAGTACAATGGATGGGAAAATTCATAAATCCTGTAGCACTCCTTACCGGAAATCCCCCCAAAAAGAGTAAATGGGTCCTTGAAATGACAGTGGATGGCGCCTCACACAAAACAGCTTAGAATGTAGATGTCACCAGCACGACAGAAGCTCATAAGTCAGTGCAAATCAATTTATTGATAGATGTCGCTCAGAATATCAATCACTTTTGGGGCCGCACAGGGTCCCCTTCATCAGTGTCTACTCTGAGCCTGATGAAGGGGACCCTGTGTGGCCCCGAAAGTGTTTGATATTTTGAGTGACATCTATCAATAAATGGATTTGCACTGACTTATGAGCTTATGTTGTGCTGGTGTGCTGGTGACATCTATTCTACAATGGATGGGAGGCGCTATGACCAAAGGAGATTAGGTGTGTTGTGAGTGCTTTGGCGAGGTTATGGGGGGCACATAGGCCGAGATGGGGGTGGCACTGTGAAGGTTGAAGTGGGTGGAAGTGCATGGTTGAAGATGCTGTAAGGTAAGTAATAGGTAGGGTTGGGCTCGAACAGCGCTAGTTTGTGTGTCCACCGAACACACAAACTATAAGGATGTTCGGCGGTCTGTTCAACCCTTGAACACACCACAAGGCAATGCGCCTCGTGAAGCCCTAATTGGCTAAAGGCTTGCACCTGACCACTAGACTCTTAGGCCTCCCCATTACCACTGCTCAAGCAGCATGGAGACATACTCCCCGAGTGATTATGGTTCATCAGCTAAGAAACTTTGAGACGCTGAGCTACAGGACTCTACTAATAAATACCTTGCTCTGCTCCCTACTAAGAGAAAATATAAAGCCACGTGTTGTAGAGAAACACATGCAAGATATGGCCTACATAAGGGAAGGTTTACAGAAATGTCATAAGTGCCTTGACATGGCAGAAACTTCCCTTACTGCCCTGACTTTGGCAGTTACCAAGCTAAAGACTCCTGTAGCACTCCCCCCCCCTTTGTAGAAGCCGCTGGAATACATGGATACTTCTATCTCACCTTTTTCTAGATGAATCGCTCAGGATGGATCCACAGCACATCTTATAGGATGTTGATAACCAGAGTTAGACTTGCCGGTAACTGTTTTTCCAATAGTCTTCAAGGACAGCATGTGAGATGTGGAGGTACCTCCCCCCAAACAGGAAACACGCCACCATTGGTTTAAAAGGCCGCCCCCCCAGGATGTCCCTAAGTATATAAGAGAACCGAAGGACAAACAGCATAAACAGCAACAACACACCATAACTTTTACATAGTCCGCAGCAAGGGTGGGAACCATGCTGTCCTGGAAGACTATTGGAAATAGAGTTACCTGTGAGTCTAATGCTGGTTTTCCCTCCACGTCTTCCAGGACAGCATGTGAGATGATAACCAAGAACTTACCATCAGGGTGGGATTACCGCTTGGAGAATATTTCTCCCAAATGCCAGATCTTGGCTAGTTAACACATCTAGGCGATAATGTTGAACAAAAGATGAAAAACTTGCCCACATAGCAGCCCTACAAATTTGTTCTGGAGTGGCTCACGCCTTCTCAGCCCAGGTAGAGGCCATTGCCCTGTTGGAATGAGCGTTAACTAGAATAGGTGAAGGAACCCCCGTTAAGAGGTATGCTTCTAAAATAGCTAGTCTTATCCATCTGACAATGGATGACTTTGATGCCCTGCATCCCCTATTTTTTCCTGAAAACAACACAAACAAAACATCTGACTTTCTAATATCTGGTAGCTTCAAGGTAGGCCAGAATGCAGTGTCTCACATCCAGGCAATGAAATTACTCGTCCTTCTTAGTCGAAGGATTAGAACCAAAGGAAGGCACCACAATTTCCTGCGATCTGTAAAACTTTGAGGAAACCTTTGGTAAAAAAGTTGGGTCAGTTCGCAATAGCATCCTATCGGGAAAAACTGACAAGAAAGGCTCCTTTATAGAAATCACCTGCAGCTCACTAACCCTACGAGCGGACGTAGTAGCTAGCAACAAAACTCTTAAGAGTAAGAATTTTCAGTGAGGCTGAAGAAAGTGGTTCAAACGGGGCTCTGAGAAGGCCCTGTAAAACCAAGGACAGGGCCCATTTTGGACATGTGTTACTAGACACAGGCCTCCCCCTTGTTAGGGCTTTTAAAAATCTGGAAACAAGGGCATGAGTTGCGAGTGGAGAATCCAAAAAAGACACTGAGCACTGACACCTGCACTTTGAGGGAACTTATAGATAACCGTTTATCTGCCCCATCTTGCAAAAAATCCAGGATCACCAGTAAATCTTTTCAAAACACAAAAATTCTCCAGCCTCAACCTGCAAGCCAGCCTGCAACCAAACAAATAGCCCTGTCAACAGTGGGCGTTAAAATCAGAGGTTTTAGTTGCACAAACTTTTGGCCAAAAATATGTAGAAGCCACACTGCCGCGCCAAGGCACCTCTGCAAAGTGTGGTCCTAACTCTATGTATCCGAGTCTCCAAGTGTGAGCATATTAATGAAGTCGATAAATTACATGCAGGTGCACCTGGAGGTAGCCAACTCCTCCTAATAAGGTGCAGGGACGCACTGGAGGCCCAGCAACCAAAAATGCACGCTGGGACTCCAGTGCGTCCCCCAAACCAAAAATAGTCAAACTAGAAAAGATGGTACATGCATGAATCTATAACCAGCCTTTATAGCAGGGCGCACATTGGGAAGGCTTACTCTGGAAATTACTCTGGAGGAAAGACCCCTAGAACTCAAGATGTCTTCCTCACATAATATGCTGTGAACCTGAACATCTTTGGATGGAGGACCGGGCCCTGGTGAATCAGATCAGGCCTCTCTGGTAGAGTCCAAGGTGGCTGGACCGACACAGGCAGTAGGAGAGAAAAGCAGATCCGCTTTGGCTAGTAAGGAGCTATGAGTATCAAGTCTGTGTCCTCCAGAAGGAACTTCTGAAGTACCCTTGGTAAAAGAGGAACTGCAGGGAAGGCATAACAAAGCCTTCTCTAGGCCCTAAAACATAAGAGCATGCCTGGAAGGCTGCACCCTTTCTTCCTGTATTTCCAGGGTCTCATAAATGGACTTTAAAAAGTTGTCCACATCTTCCAAAGATAGATTAAATCTAGAACTATTGGAAGAGTTCTCCCTCCCACAACCCACCTCAGAAGACGAGTCTGTCCCCGAGCGATCCGAAGCGTCCTGTTTGGAGGATTTAAGGGATACACCTTCAGCAGCCACTACCAGCAAACCTGAGGGGGACGGCACTTTTGGGTCAAGGGCTGGAGTCCTAAAAATATCCAACATAGACCTGAATGAATGAAACGTGGAAGTTAATTCTAACTTGACAGTAGATAAGAGACTACTCCATGCTGATGCTGACTCTTCCTTTAAACGTCACCCTATACATGACTGACATAGGGGCTTTAAGTGGGTGTCAACACAGGGGTGTCTTAATAAGCTTCCATAAACAAGCTTCCATAAATCCGCCCATTTCACATGTGACAAAGAAATTGCAGACCCAGCGGGAAGGTATCCCTTTCTACCAGTGACTACACCTTCTTCTCCCACACAATTCGTTCTCCGGGATCGACCATATCTTCACATCACATACCATGCTCCCTTCGGTCACCTCTGCTCTTATTCGACCCATTTCTTGGTCCGATCACTCAGCAGTGACAATATCCCTAGCCTCCCTCTTGGCACTGTCCACGAACCCTTGTTGTTCTCTCAACAATTACCTCTTAGCAGATGAATCCCACCAACTCTCACTGAGATCTCTTATTTTAGATTATCTAACCATTAACTCCACTCCCGAAGTCTCCCCAATCACTATTTGGGAAGCGCACAATGCTGTGATGCGCGGTGAATGTATTAAATTGGCCCCTAGAATCAAAAGAGAAAGACTTTCTAAACAGAGGAGCATTGAGAGACTCTACAATGACGGAGCTACACAATTTCAACACCACCCTACTCCACACAATTAACTTCGTATGGATAACGCCAGGAGGGACCTTAACTTACTCCTCACCTACTCTGCAGATAACGGTGTTGGGTGCGGCAAAGCTGTTTATTACTTGAAAGCAAATAAGCAAGACACCATGCTTGCTACTCGACTGCGGCACTCTGACCCACGTCACAAACCCTTTAAAATGTGTACGACATCCGGCAACATCACATCCAACCCATCCCTTATCGTACAAGAGTTCGAAAAACACCTTACTCACCTATATACTGCTGAAAATACCTTCTCCACTCCTCAAGCAGATAATTTATTCTCATCCATTTCCCTCCCCCCCATTTGCGAAGATTTAAAAACTCTATTAGACTCTTCGATCACGAATGAAGAAGTTCAACAATCTATCAAATCCCTTAAATTACACAAACGGGCTGGTCCCAATGGTTTCTCCCCTCTGTACTACCGAACGTTCTCTGATATCCTCATCCCTCCCTTGACAGCCTCCTTTAACGCCCTCAGAGCAGGCCAACCCTCGGGCCGTGATTCCTTATCAGCCACTGTTTGCATGCTCCCAAAACCACACACCGATTCCACTCAATGGACCAATTATAGACCAATTTCCCTACTAAACATAGACGTTAAACTCTTAGCTAAGGTACTTGCGAAAAGGCTCAATACTGGTATTGGTCAACTAATCCACAAGGACCAATTGGGCTTCATTCCCTCCCGCCAAGCTGTAGATAACATCCGCAGAATCACTCTTATCACCCATATTGCACAAAAATAAACAGAAAATGCCCCTGATGTTCTTGTCTTTGGACATCAAAAAAGCCTTTGATCTCTCTCCTGGCCCTACCTTTTCTATATCCTACATACCGTGTTTCCCCGAAAGTAAGACCTACCCCGAAAATAAGACCTAGCGCTATCTTCGGGGATTTCTGTAATATAAGACCTACCCGGAAAATAAGACCTAGTTCGGTTATGGCCTACCCTCCAGTTGTTTCCTCCAATATCTCCAAATTAAACATGTGCTACACTCCAATCCCCACGTATCTTGCAAAATACATTACCCAGCCTGGAGGTTTTATTTCGAGAACTCACCTAGGAAGGGGGGTATATCATTATTCTACTCTCTACTGCATAATAAAACGTCCTTTATCAAGGTTAAACCTTTTGAGAACTGGGAAAGCGTTCTCACAAGTACTTTCTCTGAGAGCCAGTGGCTACGGGCCATCTCATGCACACTCAAGACCACTAGATCTGTGGAACTATGGGATCTACACTACAAAATATCCCTGCAATGGTACTATACACCACACAGGTTGGCCAGGATGTTTGCTTCATCTTCCCCAAAGTGCTGGAGAGGCTGTGGCCTGGAGGGCACCCTACACCACATTCAATGGGAGTGCAAACACCTGGCGAACTTTTGGAGGGCAACCTTCCGGATCATAACTGACGTCACAGGAATATTGATAAACCCATCACCTGCCCTGGCGGTCCTCTCTTTGGGGATTGAACATCTTCCAGCAAAGTTTAGACGCTTAACGACACATATACTATTGGCAGCCAGGCTTACTATTGTCAGGAAATGGAAAAATGCAACCCCCCCCCTCGCTCAACTGGCGGCACCCTATACATAGTAAAGCTCCATTGCCACCACAAAAAAACGTAAAGCGTATAAAGAAGGAACATTACCAACATTTAAGGAGAAGTGGCTCCCAAGGGCCCGATGGTCTGACACAACTATGCCAGATTTTGCTCATTATAGAGCTGGAATATGTTAGATCTTATATTGTCATAATTATGGAGCATCTGGTCAAAAATGATACACCTTGTGGTTTGAGATGCACCTTAAATATGTCTACTGAATACTGTAATATCGATTATTGGATTATATGATACCCACAACAACTATATGATGATTGCTAGTTGTGTATTCTTTTAACTCTGTGTTCTTGTTCTGTTTTTTCTTTTTTGTACCTACCTACCTACCTACTTGGTTAACAAAACATTTCAATACAAATCTATTGTATTAAAATGCTTCCAATCCACTTCACCTTTAGGGTTAAAAGGCCTGCCACCTTCTCAGGTCAACCATCATCCCCAAAGGACCTGACATAATTTAAATATACCCCCTCCCAAAACACACACACCACCTCCTTCCACCATAATACCATATCAACTCCCATCACACTGTTTACCACCCACTATTGCCCTGGGTCCTCCCAACCCCCACTAAAAACCAGAGAACAAGACGGCCGCCAAGAAACCAGCTGCTGCCAAAAAGAGCCCCAAGAAGCCCAAAGCTGCAGCCACGCCCAAAAAAGTAGCCAAGAGCCCGGCTAAGAAGGCGCCGAAGCCCAAGACAGCCAAAAGTCCGGCTAAGAAGGCAGCCAAGCCTAAGAGGGCTGCTCCCAAGAAGAGATAAGACGGAGCTTCTCCATTCATCTCCTCCACACCCCAAAGGCTCTTCTCAGAGCCACCCACCTTCTCCCAAAAGAGCTCCACATACATACACCTCGATGTGTAATATTACAGTGTGCGCTCCTCCTCCTATTATACATGCAGTCATTTAGAAGTTGTATGACCAATCAGAGACTCTCTCCTGGTATGAAGGATATTTAGAGCTGTGAGCTGAGGATTAATGGAACGGTAGAAATGTTCCATTCCTGCACACTGCCGTCTCCATGTTTCTACTAGTTTATCACTAAAACCAATGTACACGCTTCATATTTATTGTAGGTGTCAATCATTGGAACGTTATACAGGAAGTGACTGCTAGTGATCAGAAGACACGTCCTTTGTAACCAGTTACATTTGGAGGGAAACTATCTTCCGCCCTTATTTCAGAAGTGTTATCCTATAATGGTATGACCCTCCCATTGGCTAGCAGGGGAACCGCAAGTAACTGTGATTGGTTCAGTCGGATATTTGTAAAGTACCCGCCCAAATTATAGCAACCGCTACAACGGACAGTTGGGTGATAGTGAAAAGAGGGGGGTTTATCAATCCAAAGCCGTTGCACAGAGCAACCAATCAGCTAAGGTTTGGACAATAAGAAGCTGATTTGTTGCCTTGGGCGACTTCTCCAGTTTTGAAATAACCCCCCTGAAGAGATTTAGTGGATTTCCCCGTTTTCCCATAAATATGAATTCTATGTGCCTTCTCATCTTTACAGCCCCGGCAGAGATCTCTGATCCCATAGTCGATCGCCATGTGGAAGGATTATCACGCATGTTCTGCTGCGTGTTCCTCAGATCTCTAACCCAACCTCCTAATAATGAAAACTAGATCAGAAATTCACAAATCTCTACAGAGCGCCATCACTACACATAGATGAACGAAGCTGCACGTTTGCATGTTGTTTCTGTGAAAGGAAAACATTGAAGTCGATGACAGGACAGCAGCGATTCCCTAATAGAAAAGGTCTCCCCTAGACGAGTGAAATGTTACTTTGTTCTGGATTTATTTCTAGAACATGTATTAGATGTGAAGGTGAGAGACTAAGAGCGAGCTGATCTCAGCCCGGGGTCCTGCACAGAGGATCTGATATCAGTTCTATAGTAAAACATTGCTCCTACAATTCTCGGCGCCGACATGCTGTGTATACAGATCTTTATACGGAGAATGTGGGGGCTCTGAAAAGAGCCTTTGTGTTGTTTTAGAGAATGTGGTCTTATGCCCTCTCCCCTCGGATCCTGCGGGCCAGCTGGATGTCTTTGGGCATGATGGTGACCCTCTTGGCGTGGATGGCGCAGAGGTTGGTGTCCTCGAAGAGTCCTACGAGATAAGCCTCGCTGGCCTCCTGCAGAGCCATGACAGCAGAGCTCTGGAAGCGCAGGTCGGTCTTGAAGTCCTGGGCGATCTCGCGGACGAGGCGCTGGAAGGGCAGCTTTCGGATGAGCAGCTCGGTGGATTTCTGGTAACGTCGGATCTCTCGGAGGGCCACAGTGCCGGGCCTGTAGCGGTGAGGCTTCTTGACTCCGCCGGTGGCCGGGGCGCTCTTACGGGCAGCTTTAGTAGCCAGCTGCTTGCGGGGAGCTTTCCCGCCGGTGGACTTCCGGGCTGTCTGCTTAGTTCTTGCCATTGCTGATCAACGCTTCCCTAGAACGACGAATGTAACACGCAGCCGCTTTGCAGAGCTATATATAAACACCCCAGCTCTCTGATTGGACAGTGAAGCCCTCCCCTTTTCATGATGGAATGAATTAGCATTTTCCAAAATACCCGCCTAAATCTTTCCGTTGAGCCTTTTAGCAAGTTCCGTTACAGCAGTGGCACAAATTGTGGACACTTTCTGGAATGTTTTGCAGCTTTGCAGGCTTATAGGAAATGTTATTTTGCACCAAATACAAATGTTGATATGTCAATATAAAGAATATGTCATGCTGAATTCAATACAGAAAACAGAATGCAAATATGTTCAGTACAACGCAAGTTATGCTTCCTTTAGTCTAACAAAGAAACACAAGTGTGAGTCAGTAAAGAAGCGGATGTTAGGAGCAAACCCTACTGGCCAATCACAGTCCTTGCTCCGGGGACCAATCAAATGGCAGTAATTGCAATGCATTTAATGAGAAGCTGAGGAAAGTCAGTGTTGTGGTGTGTTCTGGTATTTGGAGTGATGAAAGTCAGATTTCCTCATCTGATAGCGAGGGCTGAAAATAGGGGAGACGTAGAGTAGAAGAGCTACATCCTGATTCCTGACTACATGGAGGCCAATATACAGCAACCAACAAACGTCAATATTTGGGCATGTATGGCAACAAATGGTGTTGCATGTTTTCCTTCAGGTAATGGACGCCCGAAAATACATGAACCTCTTTCCCAGCAATGCAACAATGCACCGTTTCTAGTTCAGAAGGATATAGCAAACATGCAATCAGCACCGTTCACAACAAAGTCCATCCCATTGCTGACCTGCCCAGGAAGCAGCCCGGACCTGAGCCCGATAGAGAATGTGTGGCACCGTTTGGAAAGCCTTGTACGAGTGAGGCGTCCAAAAGGCAATTCATTGAGACTAGAATTGCTCCCTGTGCAGTATATTCACCATGATTGCAGTGTGCCTGCATAACTTTTTTTGTTCTGCATTTATTCATTTTTAATTCAGCATTAAATGTTAATTACATTGATCTATAAACATTTGCATGTTGTGTAAAATAAAATGTCCTAGGATTGCACTGTTGTGGTTTTGTGTTATCCATATGGGAATGAAAACCAAACTATCGGCATCTTTTGAAATCATTCTAGTTTCTAATGAGACCTGTGATTACGATTTTGATACTATTGACTCATGGAATATGGAGATTGAATCCTAGATAAGAACACATCGGCAGCATTAGACAAATGTTTACTCTGCACATTCCACAGACCTGACCCTATGAGCCGCTCCGGCAGTTTGTATTGTAAAGTTCTATCCTCCACCTGCAGATTATAGTTATTAGGTGATTTAGCTGCTCCAATTTACAGATAAATAACAGCCATCAGAAATAATTATACAATCTAAATATGTGTTCATTCCTTGAAGAGATTTCACTTTATCTTTACAGTGTAAAGTTTACACTTGTTTGTTGGAGTGATTACTAATATCATGATTGTTAGTAACCGTGTTACAGCACTTTCTATGAGAAGGTGGGTGGCCCTGAAAAGGGCCTTTGGGTATATGAAACGGGCTGATGAGTTACAGTTTAACCCCCGAATCCGTAGAGAGTGCGTCCCTGGCGTTTGAGAGCATAGACCACATCCATGGCGGTGACGGTCTTCCTCTTGGCGTGCTCGGTGTAGGTGACGGCATCGCGGATGACATTCTCCAGGAAAACCTTCAGCACTCCGCGGGTCTCCTCATAGATGAGTCCGGAGATACGCTTGACACCCCCTCTGCGGGCCAAGCGTCGGATGGCGGGTTTGGTGATGCCCTGGATGTTGTCCCGGAGCACCTTCCTGTGCCGCTTAGCGCCTCCTTTCCCCAGACCCTTCCCGCCTTTACCGCGACCAGACATGATTATGCTTCGTTAGCCTGACAAACGATGATGAGACATAGCCCTGGTCACTTCCTTTTATAAAGATAAAATGTGGACCTGATGGGGAACTGAGAGGGGTATCCGTGATGCTCAAACGCTCCACCTCACTAGGCGGGTATGGTCCCAGCACTTAGCCGTTACTCGGTTTGAAATTCCCGCTCATTCAATTCTTATTTGCCCCTATCTACATAAAGATTTTGTTCGAGTGAATAAAGCGGTTTACTTTTACCGGCAAATTGTAACCGATTAGAGATAATGGAATCCCAAATTGTCATTGTATTAGGACGTCTTTGGACATCCGCTGTCCTCTGACAGATCCTTGCAACCCCCCCACATGACAGTCCCTTCCTGACATTTCTCCTCAACTTTTCGTTTCAAAAACTGGGACATCATATTTTTAGAAGTCAGAATATAATTGCAATTTCTCCTTTCCAGATAGAATCGGCAGTTTAATCCTCTTTGTCTTCACACTCTCACATTTGGCTGAGGTTCAGTGATTCCTCAATCAGACAATAACATGGATATTTTATATAAATTATGTTCTGCGGTGAGGCGACACGTGATCTGCACAGCATTCAATACAATTCAGCAATGAAAGGGTTGGAGATCTGCGATTTGGGGAGAACACATGACTTGATCGTTAAATCTATGAGATAATCAGCGAGCTAATCTCTCCTGTTCTTCCACCGGAAGACTCATTTTATACAATTACCAAAATCAATTGCAAGTCATTCTATACATATTCACATCTTGTATTAGGAGCTCTCTGTGTGGAGATGTGGGTGGCTCTGAAAAGAGCCTTTGGGTTTTGTAATGGAAGTTTATGCTGATGGATGTTTACTTGGCCTTGGAAGCTTTGTGACTTTCGGTCTTCTTGGGGAGCAGCACGGCCTGGATGTTGGGCAGGACTCCTCCCTGGGCGATGGTGACCCCACCGAGCAGCTTGTTGAGCTCCTCGTCGTTGCGGACAGCCAGCTGGAGGTGTCGGGGGATGATGCGGGTCTTCTTGTTGTCCCGGGCGGCGTTACCGGCCAGCTCGAGGATCTCAGCGGTCAGATACTCCAGAACGGCGGCTAGGTAGACGGGAGCTCCGGCACCGACCCGCTGGGCGTAGTTTCCTTTCCTGAGCAGACGGTGTACACGACCGACTGGGAACTGCAGACCAGCCCGGGATGATCGGGTCTTTGCCTTAGCACGAGTCTTCCCGCCTTGTTTGCCGCGTCCAGACATAATTCAAATGAAAAAGTTTTCTTTCAAACGAGTTAGAACTTTAGCGGCGTTCTCTTTTATTTATAACCTGTAGAATGTGACGTAAAGCTCTGTGATTGGTTAGTATGTAAGCCATCCAATAGCGTTCAGGTTTGTCTCTAACCCAATCGGTATGGGGCACTAAACCGTTACCTCATTTTCATCACATGACTGAATCCTCCAATAGAACAGTAAAGAAGGATCAGGTCTCATTAGCATAGCCCGGCTATATAAGCAGCACATGAGGGCGGCACCAGCACTTTTTTCCTGCAGCGAACGGAAATATAATTTGAGATCATGCCTGAACCAGCCAAGTCTGCACCGGTGGCCAAGAAGGGCTCCAAGAAAGCCGTAGCCAAGACTCAGAAGAAGGACGGCAAGAAGCGGAGGAAGACCAGGAAGGAGAGTTATGCCATCTACGTGTACAAGGTGCTCAAGCAGGTCCACCCCGACACCGGCATCTCCTCCAAGGCCATGGGCATCATGAACTCCTTCGTCAATGACATCTTCGAGCGCATCGCCACCGAGTCTTGCCGCCTGGCTCATTACAACAAGCGCTCCACCATCACCTCCCGGGAGATCCAGACCGCCATCCGACTCCTCCTGCCCGGAGAGCTGGCCAAGCACGCCGTCTCCGAGGGCACCAAGGCCGTCACCAAGTACACCAGCGCCAAGTAAATAGGAATGAGAACATGCCATTAAAGACCCAACGGCTCTTTTAAGAGCCACCCACTAATTCACTATCTGAGCTGTGATCTGATGGTAACACGATTGGTTTTCCCATTTTCAAAGCTGTTTGATTAGTTACAGTTTTTACACAATCTACACTGTACATCGCTATACAATACACGGATGTCTTCAGAAGAGGAATTCTGAAAGGAAACTATCCGATGATATTGTAGATCTTCCCGGATCCCCGTACAGAGGCGATGTATCATGTGGCCACCAGGTGGCAGTGTTCCTCCATAGAGGAGACATTGGAGCGGTTACTCGGTCACATTCAGATCTAAGTAGCTAATAAACTTACTGGGTGCTGATCCAAATGTTCAACCTGGAAGTAAATGTTACACTGAACGGGTGGATGGGGGAAACAAGAACTGGATTAGGGAGGTCACTGTTTTCACCTGGACAAACTAACATTTACCTAATCGAATCCATTTTAGTACAAAGTTACTCTGTTGCTGCATTTCAATTTAAAATAAAAGCAATAATAATGTTATAAATGTATAAACTCATTTTGCTTTTCTTCTGAATAATTTTTCCACCGCACAAAAAGATTGTTGACGAGATTGATTCGGTAATGGTACCAGGAATTTTGATTTCAACTCAGAGGTGAATTCCAAACCCATCTGGGCTCGGATTTTGTGGGTAAATGTGTTTGATTGGCCCGCAGGATCCGAGGGGAGAGGGCATAAGAAGAGACCCCGCCATTCTCCATTACACAACACAAAGGCTCTTTTCAGAGTCCCCACATTCTCCCTATAAAGAGGTTTAACACCCGATAAAAGTACAGAGTATTACGTGTTTATATGTTACGATTCGAAGCTTATATTACAGCTAAGATATGTTTAGAATGTTTCGGTTCCTCGTGTCCGGTGTTAGTCTTTGGCTGGTTATTATTTTCTCTGAATAATGTAGAATTCCGCGGTGACATTGTACATGATGATTCCTCTGACGATATACAATGTTTCCCTCCATAGAGGTGATCAGAGCTGTACAATGACATCATGTTTCACTGATTACTTGTCTTTCTATTGGAGACATTAGTTCTGTTTGCTTTGTACACATTTGTAGCTTTGTTTCCAGTTTATTTGCCCAGAGATTGAGGAGATCCGATCATATCCCCGGAGCTCAGTGATGTCCTGTACGTTCTCCTCCGGTGATAATAATGGACTATGTAGGGACTACAGATGGAGAGATGAGGACTACCAGATATTATTATATAGAAAACGAGAAACAAATGTATTCTTAGGAAGGATCTGATCGTCCTGCACACTCCCATTATGACTATTGCTGGTCTGACGTTCCTGCAATCCTTAGAACGTGGATTGAATTTCGGCGGGTAATTTAAACTATCTCACTCAACCAATCAGTGATGAGTATGGTTCCTCTAAGGCTAAGCCAATAAGAAAGATTAGCCTCCCTACCATTATTCAATGAGACTTCTGAGGTAGGGCGGGGATTCTATTCGTCCCCCTAAGATTACATATATTATAACATATATTATATTGGAAACAATGCAGCAACTTTAACTTCTAGATCTGAATGGACACGATTCTAAGATGGGGTGGATGCCAGGACTCTGAAAAGGATTCGGTGGTGATTGCCACCTTTTTTCCATCGAAACCCGAACACTCTACCGACACACGGAAATTTTCTTGGAAGAATGAGTTGCGGCTTTTTCATATGTAAATAGTGCCACCCTTTCATATGGAAATATCACAGTTGAGACTATTTTCAGTGGGGGGCCAGTAGCCCCTATCTTAATTTTGGTTTCTCCTATGTGCCTGACATCTTGTGTCTGGGTTTCTGCTGCCATAAAACCCGAACACAGCATTCAAAACCCGAACTGTCCGGGTGAATCATGGACAGGTGGCAACCCTAGTGGTGATGCCATATCATCACCGATTCCTTTTCAGAGTCCTGGCATCCACCCCATCTTAGAATCATGTCCATTCAGATCTAGAAGTTAAAGTTGCTGCATTGTTTCCAATCCACAAAGTTGAATCGCATGCAGATGGAGGGAGCGGGGCTTGTTTTAATTTTTTCAATTTTTATTTACTTTGCAAAATATTTTATTTTTTATTATTTTTACTGTATCACCTTTTTATTTAGTTACATTTTTAATTAGTTATTTTTTTAACTTAACTGCATTGCTTTTACACAGGGGATAACCTCTAGTCACCTTCCAGGACAGCATTAGAGAGATAGGCTCCTCCCACCGGAAACATGAAACATCACCCAGCGCTCCTCCCGCAGCGCTCGGCCGGCTGTCACTTTCTCTCCTCCCCGCTGGGACACAGAGCAGCGCCCAGCGCTGAGGAAAGAAAGCACGGATGCGTTGCTGTATCTGCAGAAAAATTGGACTTTTGGCATTTAGCCAAAAGTCCCATTTCCGGCCTATATCTTTTGGCGGCCGATATATCGGTGCGTCCTATCGCCATGGCAACCATCAGTATCCGGCGGGCCCCCCATCTCTGCGCCGGGAGTGTCGGATGAACGGATGATCTGACACTCTCGGCGCAGAGATGGGGGGCCCGCTGGCCGCTGGGTACCGATCCGGCACTGGGACTGTGCTGGGCCCCCTAGAGGCCGGAGGCCCTGGTGCGTCCGCACCGTCTGCACCGGCGGTAGTTCCGCCACTGCTTCCGGGACAGCCCCAACTGTCCAAAAAAGTATTTGTCTGCCTGTGGTTTCCCGGCATAAGAGTATGCAGGACAACTTGGCCATTTGGTGTAGCAGACTCAGAGGAGTTCCCCTGGTCCATAACCCCCTGCTTCAGGTGACTGTGTATGGCGTGTCTCCTACCTGCAGCGCTGTGGTGTCTACAGCATCCCCCGGTCTCTGTGCGGCGTCGGTCGGCTGGTGGAAGTATACAGTCCGGCGGCCCTCGTGGAGACAGGGGGAGAGAATTCTCAGGAGACGTGCTGCAAGGGCGGAAGTGACGCTCGCCGCGCGGGCGTCTGACGTCACTTCCAGGTGCGAGGGTCATAGGACCCGGCGTTTCAAAGCTGCAGCAACCGCTTGGCCACGCTACAGATGGCCAACATAGCTGAAGCAGTGGGTCGCAAGGCCCTTGCGGTGCCTACATACGCAAGGGGGGGCACCAGTGGCGGGGCACAGGAGCTGGAGTCGGAGGGGCCAGGGGGCCCAGCTGGAGACTCAAATACCATGATGGCAACATTTGATCTGGGGGATCCTGGTGCCGTCAGCTCTAAGGTAAGAGAGGGGGAGTTCTCCATTCCTTTTACCGGTTCTTTCTCAGTGTTGGGGGGCACGAGAAAGGGGGTGGACACAGTGTTGGCAGATGGCTGTTGGTTTTAACATGGCTTGGTCGTTTTTGTCTTGCAGAGGGCTACTGCAGCAAATTGATCAAGTAATAAGAGATGTGCGCAATGCAATAAGAAGTATTCCTTCACATCCAAAAAACCCCTATGCCAATCTTGCATTGGGGAACTGGTTAAGGATGAATCCTCCACCATGTTAAAAAATCTGTTGGATTCCATGCGGGAAGAAATTATGTCCTCCTTTCAGTCATTCCGCACAGTTATTCCGGAGAAGGGTCTGACTGATAGCCACGCAGGGGCAGTCCCTTCATGTTCAGGGACGCACACTCCCCGTCAGGCGGTGTCAGATTCTTCCGCTGACTCCGAGGAGGAAGCAGGGTTAGAGTCAGGAGAAGACACAGGGCCATCTCAGGGGGGATATTTGTTCCCTGCGCATGAGACCAACGAGCTCCTCAAGTCAGTATGGGATACGTTGGGTATCTCCGAGGAGCAAGGGGAACTGTCTATACACGACAGATTATATAAAGGGCTACAGCCCAAAAAGGGCCGCACGTTCCCAGTTCACCAGTCTATTAAGGACGTGGTGACCACGGAGTGGAAAGATCCAGAGCGGAAGGTGTTTTTTCCCTCCAAGCTAAAAAGAAGATTTCCCTTCAAAGGGGAAGACTTGGAGGTGTGGGAAAAATGTCCCAAGGTGGACGCTTCCCTGGCAAAATTTTCAAAGAACACGGACCTGTCCTTTGAAGATATGGGCCTGCTTAAAGATCCTATGGATAAAAAGTCTGAAGCACTGCTCAGACGGGCTTGAGAAGCCGCGGGGGCCGGGTTCAAGCCAGCGGTGGCTGTTACTTGTATGGCCAGAACATTAGATGTCTGGCTGACGCAATTAAAAGACCAGCTGAATGAGGGGACAGACAGGGCCACCATTGTGGATTCTCTGCCAGTGCTAGAAAAGGCGGTAGCCTACATAGCGGATGCTTCTATGGAAGCGGTGAGGATCTCTGCCCGTACCACGGCCCTTATCAATTTGAGCAGGAGAGCCCTGTGGTTGAAGACCTGGCCAGGAGATGTGGCATCAAAGACGAAGCTCTGTGGAATTTCGTTTGGCGGTAACCTCCTGTTCGGTCAGGAACTGGAAACAGTGCTTGACCGATCAGCTGATCGGAAAAAAGGATTTCCCCTCCCCAAAAAACAACAGGGGAAAAAAGGCTTTAAAAGTCAGCGTTATCAGCCGAGTAAAAGAGGTCTTCCACATAAAGAGAGGGGGCCAATCCAAGAATCGGAATTGGGACAACAAGAAGGGGAAAGGGAAAAGTAATTTTCTTTTTACCCCTCCTCAGCTCCCCAAGTCACAATGACAGGGCAGCCATTGTGGGAGGAAGATTGAGGGATTTCCTCCCGCAGTGGCTTCAGATTACAGACAGCATGTTTGTTCTGAATCTGATATGCAGAGGTTGCAGAATAGAGCTACTGCAAATCCCTCCCTCCAGATTTTTGGTGACCTGCCTATCTCGAGATCCAGTCAAATCTACGGATATGACGTCAGCAATACAAAAACTTCTACATCAAGAAGTAATTTGTTCGGTGCCAGTAATGAAAGAAAAGACGGGGTTTTACTCGCACATATTCCTAAGGAAAAAACCGTCAGGGGGATTCAGGGTTATACTGAACCTGAAGCCCCTGAACAAAGTCGTGCGCTACAAAAGGTTCAGGATGAAGTCAATTTACACTATCAGGGAATTATTACTACCAGGTATGTTTCTGGCCACGGTAGACTTAAGGGATGCGTACCTTCATATACCGATGGCGGAGGAAGCTCAGAGGTTGCTAAGATTTGCAATACAGGGGCCCGGACAGACGTTACACTTTCAATACAAGGCACTGCCGTTTGGCCTATCATCGGCACCAAGGGTGTTTACAAAGGTCCTGGCGGAGGCACTGGCTCCCCTCAGGCTGCACGGAATAGGGGTCATTCCGTATCTGGACGACCTACTATTTTTTGCCAGCGACCAGGAGTCGCTCAGGATGCACCTCGGGGGGGCCATGGCCCACCTGAAAAACCTAGGTTGGCTCATAAACACAGAGAAATCTCAATTGCTGCCGTCACAAAAGGTGGTATTTTTGGGTTACCGGGTGCACACGGGGGCAGAGCACATGTTACTTCCGGACGAGAAAGTACAGAAGCTGTTGCCGGAGACAAGGGTCATCTACGCATCAGCAGATGTGTCTTTCAGATGTATCATGAGGCTCTTGATACATCTGAAAGAATTTCCTGCTGGCAGAATGGGATGGTCAACAGGAATCATTAGACCAGCCAACAGCACTACCCGGAAAGTTGAAGTTGTCTCTGCTGTGGTGGTTTGAGGCCAAGCACTTGTCAGGGAGAAGGTTGTGGAAACAACACGAACCCGTGCAGATCACGACGCATGCGAGTGCATGGGTATGGGGGGCACATCTCCAACAGCACATGCTCCAGGGGTCCTTGGAGTTCCAAATCATCAAATATGAGGGAACTAAAAGCGATGGAGTGTGCACTCCTGGGGTTCACTCCCCATATTGTGAACCAACATGTAAGGATCTCATCGGACAACGCTACAGCAGTGGCATACATAAACAAACAGGGGGCACAAGGTCTCATACCCTCCTGTCACTGACCGGGGACATTCTACTCTGGGCAGAAGGGAATCTGTTGTCCTTATCGGCAGTACACGTGCAAGGCAGCCTAAATGTCCTGGCAGACGCGCTGAGCAGGAGAAAATTTCTCCAGTCAGATTGGGAACTGGACGGTCAGACTTTCCATGCGATCACAGAAAGATGGGGGATGCCGCAAGTAGACCTTTTCGCCTCAAAGACCAACAAGAAAATGGGTCAGTTCTTTTCGCTGGGTTGGGAGGAGGGGACTCTAGGGGTGGATGCGTTATTGCACCCCTGGGGGCCCCAGCTGCTTTACGCTTTTCCCCCAATAGGGTTCATTCCAGCGGTTATCAAGAAGGTGATGGAGGACAAGGCTTCGCTTATCCTGATCGCCCTGTTCTGGCCAAAAAGGTCGTGGTTTGGACCGCTACAGAAGTTGAGCATCAAACCACCTTGGAGACTCCCAATCAAGGAGGATCTACTGCGGCAGGGGTCGGCGTTTCATCCACGCTAGACTATTTGACCCTAACAGCCTGGTTTCTGAGAGGGCCCTGCTGTTAGGGAAAGGTCTGTCAGACAGGGTGGTTTCCACCGTCATCTCAAGTCGGAAGCCTTCAACCATGGCAATATACAGCAAGGTGTGGAAAGTGTATTCTGCATGGAGGGCAGACGGGGATCACGGGAAACTCACTAAAGTAGTTTCAGTGCTGGAATTTCTACAGGATGGCGTGGAAAATAACTTGTCATGTAGTACCCTTAAAGTGCAGATTGCAGCACTGTCTACGTTTTTAGAACACAGGCTGGCAGAAGAACCACTGATCAAGAGATTCCTTAAAGCGGTAGCCAGGGCAAAGCCGCCAGGTACAAATCATTTCCCCACTTGGGACCTGTCGGTGGTCCTGCGTGGGTTCCTACAAACCCCTTTCGAGCCAATAGGGGAATGTTCACTGAAAATCTTAACCTTAAAGACGGTGCTCCTAGTTGCCATGGTCTCAGCCAGAAGGGTCAGTGAGATACATGCGTTGTCAATACTGGACGCATACTGCAGAATTCTACCAGACAAGATTATTCTAAAACCGGACCCGGCTTTTCTCCCTAAAGTGGTCTCGGTATTTCATAGGACCCAAGAAGTAGTGATTCCTTCATTTTGTGCTAATCCAGCAAATGAAAAGGAGGCTGCGCTGCAGGGCATCGACGTGCGTCGCTGCGTCCTGGAATACCTGGACAAGACTAAAGAGACTCGGAAGTCCAATAATTTGTTTGTGCTGTTTTCTGGCCCTAAGTCGGGCCTAAGAGCATCCAAGAGCTCCATAGGGAAGTGGATTAAAATGACTATACACCAAGCATATGTTCTACAAAACCTGGAAACGCCACAGCGGGTGACGGCACACTCCATGAGGGCCTTGGCCGCCTCCTGGGCAGAAAGAGCTGGGGCTACCCCAGATCAAATTTGCAGAGCAGCAACCTGGTCCAGTTTTGCTACATTCGTCAAATACTATAGAGTGGATCTGACGTCAAGCCAAGATCAGGCTTTCGGAAGGAAAGTGCTGCAAGCCGTGGTCCCGCCCTAAATTGTGAGTATGGTGCTCGTTTATCCTCTCTAATGCTGTCCTGGAAGGTGACTAGAGAAAATTGGAGTTACGTACCTGGTAACTCTGTTTCTAGGAACCTTCCAGGACAGCAGGGATTCCCACCCGGTTACTGGTGTGGCTTGCTGTGAGATGCCGTACTTTCGGAGTTGACGTATATTTTTATACATATGTATAATTCTGTATATGTACAGCTTTAATGTTGTAGTGATTTGGTATCCTTCGGTTCTTATGTTTTAACTGAAGTGTGCTATGCTGGGACTCTTTTTATTCTAGGTGTGTGTGATGTGTTTCCTGTTTCCGGTGGGAGGAGCCTACCTCCCTAATGCTGTCCTGGAAGGTTTTACACAGGGGATAACAATCACCTGTGTGATAGCATTTCGAGGTGACAGGTACTCTTTATTGACCCTGTCACTTCCAACACAGGAGTTCTAGCACAGAACTGTGATAGGAACGAGCAGCGGCCGTCGGCGGGCCACGCCCCCTGCTCTCAGCGCTCCACGCCCCCCGCTCTCTCGGCGTCGCTCAGTTAAAGGAGAACTATGAGGTGAGTCAGGCCCGTCTTTTTTTTTATTTTAGAAAAAAGTACAGTTCAATGTGTATACAGTGTCAAAGTACAATGTACAAAACAGTTGTAAAAAAACAATACTAATAGAGATGTAAGTCATAACACTCTCTAGCTATAGAAAGCACACATAGCCATGTGTGCTATAGAGGCCTATATATGACGACTGTCAAGTAACTTTTAAGCAACACACCAATGTCATAAGCGTAACATCAATGAGGGCAACAAGGTCGACATTTGGTGTTGGAAGGCGGAGTAACCTTTAATTTCATGCGGAGAGAGAGTAGTTGGGATAGAGATTTGGGGAGATCGTTCAAATGGAGGATATATGACTGAGTAAGTGGGAGTAATTTCGAAAAGTGAATGTGTATGTGAATGTGAATGCGGGCGACGTCACAAGACATTGAGTTTGCCTAGTGTGTTGTTGAGTTTAGCTGTAAGGAACCATTTGGAATATTGGAAGATAATCATAGTATCACGTAATTCAGCAATCAGGTATGCAGACCACGTTTCTAAAAACCTATTTGTTCGTTGCATGTTAAACTTAGTGTCTAATTTATCAATGAGCATGAGTCGGTGGAGCATCGGTTTAACCTTGGAGAGTGAGGGTGTAGAGGGGGATAGCCAGTCAGTCAGTATAGATTTTTTCGCACTTATGATGCAGAAGTGTTCCCATCGAGTTAATGATTGGGGAGTTGTGGGGTGTCCTGGGGTAACGCAATGGAAAAGACATATGTCAGGAGATGTTGTTCTGTCCTTACCAGAATGAGCATTCATATAGCGGACTACCTGCCCCCACAAGGACTGTATTTTAGGGCACGACCATATACGGTGTGACAAGTCGGGTAAAGGAAAGTGACATTTTGGGCAGGATGTCAGACATTCCGGGGGTCTGTGACTCGCGGTGATATTAAAACCATAGTAGGCCCAGTGAATGATTTTAAATTGAATCTCCCTCCAGGCTTCACTAACAATTGCACGTCTTAGGTGCAACCAGCCTGTCAAGATAACAGTATGCGTAGAATCCAGGGGCAGTTGTAATATGTCCGCCCATTTTTGTACATATGCGGGAATAGTAGGAGAAAAGGAGGATGCTCCCAAGTATAATAGGTGATGGATGGTGGAGAGAGGCATCTTCTGGCATGAAGAGGATAGCATACGCTGTAGCTGCGCCAAGTTGGACCCTGAGCATGACGATGGTAAATTGTAGTCAATAAAATGTTTGTAGAACATTTTATTGACTACAATAAAAAAAAAAAGACACAGCAGTGTTTCTCTCCTTGGCGGCCGGGAGCAGGAGACTCCCAGAGCGCCCGGGAGTTTTTTTTTTTCCTTTTTTTTTTTTACGGCAGCAGAGCCGCCGGACAATAGGCAACTATTGGGCTGTCACTGCTTTGGCCGACCCAAAGCCACAGAAGCAAGCCGATGTACGGCTGAAATCAGCCGTATCAGCCTGAAGTAACTAGCCGAACATTGTTCGGCTCACTTCACTTCAGATCGGTCTTAGCGCTATGTTGCGCTAAGCCTTGATATACAAATTATGTGACACAAATTCACCTCTAATGGGTGCCTTGTGAAATTAATTTAAATAAATAGTGGTTATAAAATAAATACGTGAAAAACAGATGAATAGATATATAAAATATTGTGTATGTGATCAGTGAAAATAATTCTTATTAGATGGGAAGACAAATGGAAAATCAGACCAAAATATATAGATAGTAACTCATAAAAATGCCCTGTGATCGTGATTCAACCTTGTGCATGGTTGTAAATACTGAATGCACTGAATAAAAAAAAAAAACTGGACAAAGTTAGGTCAATCCTAGGTAAATAAATAAATAGGTCAATCCTAGGTAAATAAATACATTATATATGTGTGATTAATTAAATAATTCATTGAAAAAGTGCATGAAATCTAACATTCACACGTATAATGGGTATAATCTTAAATAAAGTGTCAGTAATCGTGATAAGACCTTATATACAGCGGTAGATAATAAGTTCACTTGTTTAACCAGAGGGGAAGTAGAGAGTTGCGTCCGACCTGACTATCTGGAAACAGACTGTGGAAATGGACAATGAACTAAAACCATAAGAGATTGCTTCAGATACACTTTTGGAACTAACCCAACATCAACATTTATCCTTATGTGATGTCCGGGAGGAAAGATAAGTAACTGTATCCCCCACACTTTGCTATTCACCGGCGAGGTGTAATAGGGGATTGTTCGGACATAACTACCATAGTCATCACATTTATTTTACCCAGGATTGACCCTTTCTATTCCAGCTTTAAACAAGTGAACTTATTATCACATACACAATATTTTATATATCTATTCATCTGTTTTTTACGTATTTATTTTATAACCGCTATTTATTTAAATTAATTTCACAAGGCACCCATTAGAGGTGGATTTATGTCACATAATTTGTATATCAAGGCTTAGCGCAACATAGCTACTCATTTCCCCGGTTTTTCACCACACATTGCTGCAGCTGGCAATCTATCATACACTGTTTTCTATTCCTAGCGCAACATGATCTATGGGGTCTATTCAGCCGAGTGAATGACAGATCTGAAGTGAAGTGAGCCAAACACTGTTCGGCTATTCACTTTAGGCTGATTTCAGCCGTACATCGGCTTGCTTCTGTGGCTTTGGGTCGGCCAATCATGCTCAGCATGTACAGCCGACCCGAAGTGCAGAAGGAGTTCGACTCAGCCGATCCAACATCTGGATGATCCAACATCTGGATCGGCTGATCCGAACCTCCGGCAGGCTTCTCACTGCTGTTCAGGCTATTCTTAAAGATGCCGAACAGCAGTGAGTGAATAGCCGAAGGCCGCTGAGCGGCATTCGGCTCGGCTGTTCTGCTCGGTCCCTCAGAGGGACCGAGCAGAACAGAAAAAGAGTGAAAAAAGGTAAAAAAAACTAAATAGAAAACGATTGTGTGGAGCTAGCAGTGACAGCTAGCTCCGCCCAATAGTTGCCTATTGTCTGGCGGCTCTGCTGCCGTCAAAAAAGAAAGAAAAAAGAAACTCTCCGGGTGCTCTGGGAGTCTCCTGCTCCTGGCCGCCAAGGAGAGAAACACTTCTGTGTCTTTTTCTTTTCTTTATTCTGACACTGCCGCTGAGCGGCATTGGGCTCGGCTGTTCTGCTCGGTCCCTCAGAGGGACCGAGCAGAACAGAAAAAGAGTGAAAAAAGGTAAAAAAAACTAAATAGAAAACGATTGTGTGGAGCTAGCAGTGACAGCTAGCTCCGCCCAATAGTTGCCTATTGTCTGGCGGCTCTGCTGCCGTCAAAAAAGAAAGAAAAAAGAAACTCTCCGGGTGCTCTGGGAGTCTCCTGCTCCTGGCCGCCAAGGAGAGAAACACTTCTGTGTCTTTTTCTTTTCTTTATTCTGACACAGAGTGATGTCAGAATAGAAAAAAATAATAATACTAGGGAGGCTGGTCTCTCTGAAAGTGGCTGGAGCCAGCCGTAAGATCACGCTTTGCATCTCTTCTGGCATTGCCCTGTTGCACAGGCCCTGTTGAGGGCTCTGGAACACGAACTCAAAGACTTTGTGCAGCTGACAGCGATAACTCACTTTGGTGTGATGTATGGACTGTTTTGTGGCGCTTTTACAGAAGACGAAATCGGAGGCGCCTGGCGGGTGATTTGTTGCTTCAAGGATGCTATTTGGTGCGCAAGGAAGCGCCTCACCCTCCGGAGGGGGAGGATGTCCACTGAGGACTGCCGCAGACTGATTATCAGTCTGCTCAGAGACTATCACCTTTTCGTGTCTCTTGTCCTTCAATAAAGCTTTGGGCCTGTGAACTCTTTCCCCCTCCCTTACCCCTCTTCCCTCTCCCCCATCACACCTGATGCTTTGTTGTCGGTTAATGTTTTATGCTTGATGTGTTGTCGCCGTGCCATGTAGGATGTGAGGAACCTTGAGTTCCGCACGTCAGACATTGCGCCACAAGGTTTACTAAAGTGTATTTAGTTGAAGGTAATTGATGTGGATCCTACGGACCACAGACTCAGTACGGTGTAATGCGGTGTCATGAATGACGTGGAGGGCTCAGGAATCTTGTCTTGCGCTACACGTCAGGCATCTCTCCGCAGTGCAAATGTAATTTATTGTGTGATTGAGCTGTATTGCTATGTGATGTTTATGCTCTGCGTTGCTGTATGAGTAGAGTGTACCCCGATTGTATAGCTTGTTTTTGTATATTTTATTACATTAATAAAGTATATTTTGCAATCAAAAATGGGAGTGTGCAGGACGATCAGATCCTTCCTAAGAATACATTTGTTTCTCGTTTTCTATATAATAATATCTGGTAGTCCTCATCTCTCCATCTGTAGCCCATTATTATCACCGGGGGAGAACGTACAGGACATCACTGAGCTCCTAGACTGGGATATGATCGGACCTCCTCAATCTCTGAGCAAAGACACTGGAAACAAAGCTACAAATGTGTACAAAACACATAACTAATGTCTCCAATAGAAAGACAAGTAATCAGTGTAACATGATGTCATTGTACAGCTCTGATCACCTCTATGGAGGGAAACATTGTATATCGTCAGAGGAATCATCATGTACAATGTCACCGCGGAATTCTACATTATTCAGAGAAAATAATAACCAGCCAAAGACTAACACCGGACACGAGGAACCGAAACATTCTAAACTTATATCTTAGCTGTAATATAAGCTTCGATTCGTAACATATAAACACGTCATACTCTGTACTTATATCGGGTGTTAAAGCTCTTTATAGGGAGAATGTGGGGACTCTGAAAAGAGCCTTTGTGTTGTGTAATGGAGAATGGCGGGGTCTCTTCTTATGCCCTCTCCCCTCGGATCCTGCGGGCCAGTCAGATTTTATTTTAAAGGCCTAAAAATCAAACACATTTACCCACAAAATCCGAGCCCAGATGGGTTTGGAATTCACCTCTGAGTTGAAATCAAAATTCCTGGTACCATTACCGAATCAATCTCGTCAACAATCTTTTTGTGCGGTGGAAAAATTATTCAGAAGAAAAGCAAAATGAGTTTATACATTTATATCATTATTATTGCTTTTATTTTAAATTGAAATGCAGCAGCAGAGTAACTTTGTACTAAAATGGATTCGATTAGGTGAATGTTAGTTTGTCCAGGTGAAAACAGTGACCTCCCTAATCCAGTTCTTGTTTCCCCATCCACCCGTTCAGTGTAACATTTACTTCCAGGTTGAACATTTGGATCAGCACCCAGTAAGTTTATTAGCTACTTAGATCTGAATGTGACCGAGTAACCGCTACAATGTCTCCTCTACGGAGGAACAACACTGCCACCTGGTGGTCACATGAAACGTCGACTCTGTACGGGGATCCGGGAAGATCTACAATGTCATCGGATAGTTTCCTTTCAGAATTCCTCTTCTGAAGACATCCGTGTATTGTATAGCGATGTACAGTGTAGATTGTGTCAAAGTGTAACTAATCAAACAGCTTTGAAAATGGGAAAACCAATCGTGTTACCATCAGATCACAGCTCAGATAGTGAAATAGTGGGTAGCTCTTAAAAGAGCATTTGGGTCTTGTTTTTGGGTAGTGCCATGTTGATATTTACTTGGCGCTGGTGTACTTGGTGACGGCCTTGGTGCCCTCGGAGACGGCGTGCTTGGCCAGCTCTCCGGGCAGGAGGAGTCGGATGGCGGTCTGGATCTCCCGGGAGGTGATGGTGGAGCGCTTGTTGTAATGAGCCAGGCGGCAAGACTCGGTGGCGATGCGCTCGAAGATGTCATTGACGAAGGAGTTCATGATGCCCATGGCCTTGGAGGAGATGCCGGTGTCGGGGTGCACCTGCTTGAGCACCTTGTACACGTAGATGGCATAACTCTCCTTCCTGGTCTTCCTCCGCTTCTTGCCGTCCTTCTTCTGAGTCTTGGCTACGGCTTTCTTAGAGCCCTTCTTGGCCGCCGGTGCAGACTTGGATGGTTCAGGCATGATCTCAAATTATATTTCCGTTCGCTGCAAGAAATGAGGGCTGGCTCCTCCCTCATGTGCTGCTTATATAGCCGGGCTATGCTAATGAGACCTGATCCTTCTTTACTGTTCTATTGGAGGATTCAGTCATGTGATGAAAATGAGGTAACGGTTTAGTGCCCCATACCGATTGGGTTAGAGACAAACCTGAACGCTATTGGCTGGCTTACATACTGACCAGTCACAGGACTTGACGTCACAGTCTACAGGGTATAAATAAAAGAGAACGCCTCTGAATTTCTAACTCGTTTGATAGAAAACGCTCTGCATTTGAAAGATGTCTGGACGCGGCAAACAAGGCGGGAAGACTCGTGCTAAGGCAAAGACCCGATCATCCCGGGCTGGTCTGCAGTTCCCAGTCGGTCGTGTTCACCGTCTGCTCAGGAAAGGAAACTACGCCCAGCGGGTCGGTGCCGGAGCCCCCGTCTACCTACCCGCCGTTCTGGAGTATCTGACCGCTGAGATCCTCGAGCTGGCCGGTAACGCCGCCCGGGACAACAAGAAGACCCGCATCATCCCCCGGCACCTCCAGCTGGCTGTCCGCAACGACGAGGAGCTCAACAAGCTGCTCGGTGGGGTCACCATCGCCCAGGGAGGAGTCCTGCCCAACATCCAGGCCGTGCTGCTGCCCAAGAAGACCGAAAGTCACAAAGCCTCCAAGGCCAAGTAAACACCCAGCTGACCTCCTCTCCCATCACACAACACAAAGGCTCTTCTCAGAGCCACCCACATCGCCATACAAAGAGCTTTATATACTTCGATACATTCTTTCTGATTACAAGGGATACAACACATTATAAAAGGTACACAAATGCCAGTTTTGGCAAATATAAGTGAAGTTCAATTACGTTTCTATCAAATATAATCCTTGTAGATGGATAGGATCTACAACGCACACACACACACCCATATTAATCTATCATGTTCTCTGAATACATAAGATGGAATTGAAAGGTAAAAGCTAAAATCAGGAAACGATCTATATGAAACTATATTGAAGATTTGTGGGGGGTTTTTTCCTGTAAGAAACGCTCACAATTCTGATTGGCTCAGCTTTCAAATTGATACTTTTAAATGTCCCGCCGGAATTCTATTGAACGTTATAGAGAAATCATCAGCCGCGATATACCGCCAAATCCGAGGATCTCATCACACGAGTCCTCATATCTGAAGCGTACCATTAACCCATTCATTTCATGCAGTTTAATATATCAGAAATGACTGACAATGGATTTTAATTGATTAAATGTGAAAACACTTCCATATGTTCTCATCATATTCAGTGCTGAGAGGTTCATGTAAACATCCATCAGCATAAACTTCCATTACAAAACCCAAAGGCTCTTTTCAGAGCCACCCACATCTCCACACAGAGCTACCAATACAAGATGTGAATGAGAATATGTATAGAATGACTTGCAATTGATTTTGGTAATTGTATAAAATGAGTCTTCCGGTGGAAGAACAGGAGAGATTAGCTCGCTGATTATCTCTTATAGATATCTCCAAATCGCAGATCTCCAACCCTTTCATTGCTGAATTGTATTGAATGCTGTGCAGATCACGTGTCGCCTCACCGCAGAGCATAATTTATATAAAATAGCCATGTTATTGTCTGATGGAGGAATCACTGAACCTGAACTCTATTGACGTTACAGATGTAGAATCAGCCCGGTAATAGAGTGTGAAGACAAAGAGGATTAAACTGCCGATTCTATCTGGAAAGGAGAAATTCCATTTATATTCTGACTTTTAAAAATATGATGTCCCAGTTTTTGAAACGAAAATTTTAGGAGAAATGTCAGGAAGGGACTGTCATGGTACCCGCCATCCGACGCTTGGCCCGCAGAGGGGGTGTCAAGCGCATCTCCGGACTCATCTATGAGGAGACCCGCGGAGTGCTGAAGGTTTTCCTGGAGAATGTCATCCGCGATGCCGTCACCTACACCACCGAGCACGCCAAGAGGAAGACCGTCACCGCCATGGATGTCGTCTATGCTCTCAAACGCCAGGGACGCACTCTCTACGGATTCGGGGGTTAAGCTATAACTCATCAGCCCGTTTCATATACCCAAAGGCCCTTTTCAGGGCCACCCACCTTCTCATAGAAAGTGCTGTAACACGGTTACTAACAATCATGATATTAGTAATCACTCCAACAAACAAGTGTAAACTTTACACTGTGAAGATAAAGTGAAATATCTTCCAAGGAATGAAACAATGATACATGTTTAGATTGTATAATTATTTCTGATGGCTGTTATTTATCTGTAAATTGGAGCAGCTAAATCACCTAATAACTATAATCTGCAGGTGGAGGATAGAACTTTACAAAACAAACTGCCGGAGCGGTTCATAATCGGGTCTGTGGAATGTGCAGAGTAAACATTTGTCTAATGCTGCCGGTGTGTTCTTATCTAGGATTCAATCTCCATATTTCATGAGTCAATAGTATCAAAATCGTAATCACAGGTCTCATTAGAAACTAGAATGATTTCAAAAGATGCCGATAGTTTGGTTTTCATTCCCATATGGATAACACAAAACCACAACAGTGCAATCCTATAGGCTCTAGACTAGTATGACAATAACACAATGTGGGAAAACTGTACACTTTTTATGACATTTGAATGTTTTGCAGGCTTATAGGACATTTTATTTTACACAACATGCAAATGTTTATAGATCAATGTAATTAACATTTAATGCTGAATTAAAAAAAAAAAAAATGCAGAAAAAAAAAGTTATGCAGGCACACTGCAATCATGGTGAATATACTGCACAGGGAGCAGTTCTAGTCTCAATTAATTGCCTTTTGGACGCCTCACTCGTACAAGGCTTTCCAAACGGTGCCACACATTCTCTATCGGGCTCAGGTCCGGGCTGCTTCCTGGGCAGGTCAACAATGGGATGTACTTTGATGCGAACGGTGCTGATTGCATGTTTGCTATATCCTTCTGAACTAGAAACGGTGCATTGCTGGAAAAGAGATCCCTGGTGGAAGGTTTTGGTTCCAGGATGGAGTTCATGTATTTTCGGGCGTTCATTACATGAAGGCGGCCAACACCATTTGTTGCCATACATGCCCAAATTATAATGCTTGTGGGTTGCATTATATTGGCCTCCATGTAGTCAGGAATCAGGATGTAGCTCTTCTCCTACTCTACGTTTTTCCTATTTTCAGTCCTCACTAATAGATGAGGAAATCTCACTTTCATCACTCCAAATACCAGAACACACCGCAACACTGACTTTCCTCAGCTTCTCATTAGATGCATTGCAATTACTGCCATTTGATTGGTCCCCGGAGCAAGGACTGTGATTGGCCAGTAGTGTTTGCTCCTAACATCCGCCTATTTAATGACTCACACTTGTGTTTCTTTGTTAGACTAAAGGAAGCATAACTTGCGTTGTACTGAACATATTTGCATTCTGTTTTCTGTATTGAATTCAGCATGACATATTCTTTATATTGACATATACACATTTGCATTTGGTGCAAAATAGCATTTCCTATAAGCCTGCAAAGCTGCAAAACATTCCGGAAAGTGTCCACAATTTGTGCCACCGCTGTAACGGAACTTTTCTAAACATTATAATCCGGGAACAATCCTCCCAGTGTGAGGAGTTCATTGGAAGGGTAACCGCGCCGGAAGTGGATCATTTAGCCGGATGTTTGATAAAATGTTACAATGAACCGCAAACTTAAATCTACAAAACTGATGAACGAATCTTTTCATCTATTAATCATACTGATATCTTCTCATGTATGTAGTAGGGCAAGCCAGAGCATTGTTTGATGTGGAGGGGACAAAAAGGCGCAACGGACAGATCTTAGGCGGGTATTTTGGAAAAAGTTAACTCATTCCATCATGAAAAGGATAGGGCTTCACTGTCCAATCAGAGAGCTGGGGTGCTGTTTCCCCGAAAATAAGACCTACCCGAAAGTAAGACCTA
>NW_017309761.1:46893-47200 GCF_000935625.1 Nanorana parkeri | reverse complement strand
TGGAGCTCAGCAGTCTATGGAGGAGGGGGAGATGACTATGAAAAGTGAAAAGGAGGAACCTTCTCTACATATGGGCACAAGTAAGTCATAAACACTTTGTTACTTTTCTGGACCATCCGTTCCTTTTTCTATCTTATGATAAAGACAAGGCCAGGTGGAAGTTCACCAAAGACTGAAAGCAGTAATGGTAATAATAAAGGTCTCATGTAAGAAGTTCTCAATCTCTGTTTCCTCCAACATGTCCTCATCCTCCAAGCTCTCTTCTAGCAAGCTTATAGTCTCTGGTCATCTCCATTCCTCAATATAA
>NW_017309761.1:43710-46153 GCF_000935625.1 Nanorana parkeri | reverse complement strand
ATGTCCCCAACAAATGAGGAGGAGATACTGGACACCATATGGAAGGTTCTTCTCCCCATAAATGTGTCTGATTTCGGCCCAACCCCCTTGTGTTGTCCTGTCCCACCACGCAGCTAGACATAACATAGAACATGAAATCAGACAAAGTGAGACTTTATTGTGAGGTGTGAACAATATTTATAATTTTTATGCAAAATATTTTTCCCAACAGATGGACATTATGTCTGGAGCCTCTCTGAGGGACGTCTACTTTTATCTCCAGCTTATAATGGCATCACACTATATTCTCCAGGAGTGAATCTCGTTGGGCAAAATATACATCGCAGACCTTCCCATTCAGAGACATCAATGGATCCTTCTAATCCTGGGGAATCTTCTCATCAATCACAGACTGTTATTCCAGCTATGATTCTAAAATCTCACAGTGCGGAAGGATCAACGGGTCCATCAAATTCCAAAAAATCATCTTCAGGCCGTGAAGGAGTTCACACAGCAGAGAGTTCATTTTCACATTTTAGATGGTTCAGCAACAAAGGAAATGTTCGTAGTCACCCGAACGTTTACACAGATGAACGTCCATTTTCATGTTCAGAGTGTGGGAAATGTTTCCTTCGCAAAAGAGACTTTCATATGCACCAAAAGATTCACACGGGTGAACGTCCCTATTCGTGTACAGAGTGTGGGAAATGTTTCATTCGAAAAGATTACCTAAGTACCCACCAGAAATGTCACACGGGCGAGCGTCCCTATTCGTGTTCAGAGTGCGGGAAATGTTTCACTGAGAAAACAATACTTCGGACACACCAGATGATTCACACAGGTGAGCGTCCCTATTCATGTTCGGAGTGCGGTAAAAGTTTCAATCAGAAAAGAACCCTGCTTAATCACCAGAGAATTCACACGGGTGAGCGTCCCTTTTCATGCTTAGAATGCGGCAAGTGTTTCAGCGAGAAAGGACAACTTGTTAGACATCAAAAAATTCACACAGGTGACCGACCCCAATAATGTCAAGAGTGCGGGAAATGTTTTTTTCCACAAAGGAGACCTTAAACACCAAGACTGTGACTGAGAAACATGCATTTCACAATGGGTGAGGAAGTGTTTCAATAACAAGAACAGTTTCAGAGATTTTCTACGAGTGAGCATCCCTATTCATACTGATGGGCGAATCTTTGTCTACTTCCAGAATTACGAGACTGCAGATGGCACAGCCAAGTAAATCCAGTTTTAAAGGCGAGGCTAGGCCCAAATTTACTGGCGACAAAGAGCACAGGCTGGAGCTTTACTACAGGAATGAAGCTACAGCAGTGGAGTGGAAAATATGCCAGCAGAAGGACAGTTCTAACCTGAGATATTGGGCCTAACTGGTGCATGCCTAACATTATTTTTTTTTAATGCGTATTGGTGGGGGGGAGCGATGAATGTGAATGATATAATGTGAGATGGTCAATAGCCAACAATTAAAAAGGAAGGCAGCAAAGGGTCGATTGCCCCAAGAGCTAGCAATCCGAATTACAGTACAGATTCCCGATTTTCCATATGCAGTTTGTCGGCTTTCACTACAGCAGCCTCCAATGACTACACCAACACTATGCCTGCTTTGTGCGCCCCCTCTTTTTTAATAAATGGGCCGGCTTAAACCAACAACCCCCTTATTGGCCCTTCAAAGCCTGCTGGTCATAGTTCAAAGGTCATGCAGGGCAATATTGTGCAAACAAATTCCACCGGGCAAAACTGCACATCAATTCGCATTCCAACCCGCACACGATTCCATGGAACCTGAACCTCATCCCTATTCGTGTTGTGAGTGCGGGAAGTGATTCGGCAAGAAAACATTCCTACAGACCAGAATATTAACACGGGTAGTCGTCTTTCATGATTAACCTGTGGCAAAATATGGCTGAGTGGGCCTGCAGGGGTTCCCAGCCGTTCCGGGAATCGATATTTGGAAATATACCGTTCAGTGGAAGCATCAGATATTGAAAAGGACCCCCCTGGTGGCACTGTTATCATTGTTCCCCGGTCCCATAAAAAAGAGAAAAAATGATATTCTAAGATTTGTAATGTCGGCTGCCAGAGTAGGCGGAAGTCCACGATATTACCTACAGTAGAGAGTTGGGGGAACATAATGGAAGAAATAAGATTCATGGAGGAACTATGTGCAAGGGATGCAGACAGGAAGTCAAATTATGATTGGGTGTGGGAAAATGCGGGAAGCGTATATAGACAGTCAGAGGAATATAAGAAACTAATAAAGAAGGACAGCAATATAGAAAGAAACCAGAAGTAATAAATATACATTGACAACAACTGAGAAATGTAAATAACATCATTAATTTTAGTTTATATACTAATTGGTGATATTGCATTTGACCATATATGAATGATAAGTAGAAAGGAGGAGAAATATCCTTGTCTGGGACGGGGGGGGGGGAAGGGTTAG
>NW_017309761.1:42268-43147 GCF_000935625.1 Nanorana parkeri | reverse complement strand
AAAAGAAGAAGGGGGGAGAAATATCCTTGTCTGGGGCGGGGGGGGGGGAAGGGTTAGGGAGGGATAGGTGGACATAAGGAGAGGATAAAAGCTCAAGGTGGGTAAGGGTAGCATAACATAGGGTTAAGTTAGTTGGATAGGCCTATAGGGGTTTTTATATGTTCATTTGTGTAAGTAAAGATGATGTAATACACGGCTCAAAATTTCAAGTCCTGAGCTACTAGCCAGGCCTTAAAAGTTACTCGCCACCAGTTGCCCCACCTACCCTGCCCCGGACTTAACTCCGCCAGGTCAGTAATGTAACGCACAGCGCAAAGGTCAATAATGTAACACACAGCGCAGGGTCAGTGACGCACAGCTCAGAGGTCAGTGTGACGCACAGTGCAGAGGTCAATAATGTAACACACACAGCACAGCTCACACACACAGCACAGCTCAGAGGTCACTGTGACGCACAGTGCAGAGGTTAGTGTGACGCACAGAGCAGGTCAGTGTGACGCACAGCGCAGAGGTCAGTGTGACGCACAGCAAAGAGGTCATAGTGACGCACAGCGCAGAGGTCAGAGTGACGCACAGCGCAGGGTCAGAGTGACGCACATCGCAGGGTCAGTGTGACGCACAGTGCAGAGGTCAGTGTGACGCACAGTGCAGAGGTCAGTGTGAGGCACAGTGCAGAGGTCAGTGTGAGGCACAGTGCAGAGGTTAGTGTGACTCACAGAGCAGGTCAGTGTGACGCACAGCGCAGAGGTCAGTGTGACGCACAGCGCAGAGGTCATAGTGACGCACAGCGAAGAGGTCATAGTGACCCACAGCGCAGAGGTCAGTGTGACGCACAGCGCAGGGTCAGTGTGACGCACAGCGCAGGGTCAGTGTGACGCA
>NW_017309761.1:18962-41568 GCF_000935625.1 Nanorana parkeri | reverse complement strand
AAGGAAGGTGGGAAGAGAGTAGAGGAGGGAAGATTGAGTTATGAGTGAGGAAGGAAGGTAATGCGTAGGATTGGGTAATGTCCGTCAGTGAAAGTAATGTCTTAGATGTTTGTTAATTAGAATGTGTTTATTTATAATGAAATCGGTATAATTGTGTTGATATGAAATAATAATAACAATAAAAGTATATTAAAAAAAAAAAAAATTATAGTACCATGATCCCTCACTGTCACGATCCGGGATCAGGCTCAGAGTCCAGTAGCTGAAGCAGCAGGCAGATCCGTAGTCAGACAGGCCGGGTTCGGTACACAAGCAGACGGTAGTAGTATGGGAGCGGGCAGAAGCGTAGTCAGAGATCAAGCCGAGGTCAGGAGCCAATGGTATCAGGTATGAAGCGGAAGACGATGAGAGTAGTCGGTGAATCAGCAGCCAAAGGTCGGCACACGGGAAGCAGTATGAGAGGATTGTATCACAAGAGCGAGCAGGAAGCGAGATATATGCAGGAGCACAATAATCCGGCAAACAGGAAGTGCAGAGGCGTGGCCTAAATAGGAGGAGGAGCGAGGAGTTCAGCAGAAACTGGGTGTACCTGAGGATTACGCATGAGAGCAGGCAAGGAGCTATCCAAGGTTTCAGAGTGGCTCAGCGGGTAGAGCCACCGCCAGACACAGCAGAGGCCCCCGGGGTATAGATCCGGATCCTGACACTCACTCACAAAGACGACACACGCATCCAAATGACACGCTACACGTGTCGATCCGTGGACAAATATGGTGATACGTGGGCGACACACTGGCAATGAGGACTTCTCTTTCATCAATAGACCGTTTTATGAGGTTGATATTTGGCTGCTGCACTTCATTGTTCTTCATTGATCCATTGGTGATGGGAATGAGCTCAGATCATAGAGAGTCCTCCATTGGTGATGGGAATGAGCTCAGTTCATACAGAGTCATCCATTGGTGATGGGAATGAGCTCGGTTCATAGAGATTCCTCCATTGGTGATGAGAATGAGCTCAGATCATAGAGAGTCCTCCATTGGTGAGCTCGGTTGATAGAGAGTCATCCATTGGTGATGGGAATGAGCTCAGATCATAGAAAGTCATCCATTGGTGATGGGAATGAGCTTGGTTCATAGAGAGTCCTCCATTGGTGATGGGAATGAGCTCGGCTCATAGAGATTCCTCCATTGGTGATGGGAATGAGCTCAGATCATAGAGAGTCCTCCATTGGTGATGAGAATGAGCTCGGTTCATGGAGATTCCTCCATTGGTGATGAGAATGAGCTCAGTTCATAGAGAGTCCTCCATTGGTGATGGGAATGAGCTCGGCTCATAGAGAGTCCTCCATTGGTGATGGGAATGAGCGCAGTTCATAGAGAGTCCTCCATTGCTGATGGGAATGAGCTCGGCTCATAGAGAGTCCTCCATTGGTGATGGGAATGAGCGCAGTTCATAGAGAGTCCTCCATTGCTGATGGGAATGAGCTCGGCTCATAGAGAGTCCTCCATTGGTGATGGGAATGAGCGCAGTTCATAGAGAGTCCTCCATTGCTGATGGGAATGAGCTCGGCTCATAGAGAGTCCTCCATTGGTGATGGGAATGAGCGCAGTTCATAGAGAGTCCTCCATTGCTGATGGGAATGAGCTCGGCTCATAGAGAGTCCTCCATTGGTGATGGGAATGAGCGCAGTTCATAGAGAGTCCTCCATTGCTGATGGGAATGAGCTCGGCTCATAGAGAGTCCTCCATTGGTGATGGGAATGAGCGCAGTTCATAGAGAGTCCTCCATTGCTGATGGGAATGAGCTCGGCTCATAGAGAGTCCTCCATTGGTGATGGGAATGAGCGCAGTTCATAGAGAGTCCTCCATTGCTGATGGGAATGAGCTCGGCTCATAGAGAGTCCTCCATTGGTGATGGGAATGAGCGCAGTTCATAGAGAGTCCTCCATTGCTGATGGGAATGAGCTCGGCTCATAGAGAGTCCTCCATTGGTGATGGGAATGAGCGCAGTTCATAGAGAGTCCTCCATTGCTGATGGGAATGAGCTCGGCTCATAGAGAGTCCTCCATTGGTGATGGGAATGAGCGCAGTTCATAGAGAGTCCTCCATTGCTGATGGGAATGAGCTCGGCTCATAGAGAGTCCTCCATTGGTGATGGGAATGAGCGCAGTTCATAGAGAGTCCTCCATTGCTGATGGGAATGAGCTCGGCTCATAGAGAGTCCTCCATTGGTGATGGGAATGAGCGCAGTTCATAGAGAGTCCTCCATTGCTGATGGGAATGAGCTCGGCTCATAGAGAGTCCTCCATTGGTGATGGGAATGAGCGCAGTTCATAGAGAGTCCTCCATTGCTGATGGGAATGAGCTCGGCTCATAGAGAGTCCTCCATTGGTGATGGGAATGAGCGCAGTTCATAGAGAGTCCTCCATTGCTGATGGGAATGAGCTCGGCTCATAGAGAGTCCTCCATTGGTGATGGGAATGAGCGCAGTTCATAGAGAGTCCTCCATTGCTGATGGGAATGAGCTCGGCTCATAGAGAGTCCTCCATTGGTGATGGGAATGAGCGCAGTTCATAGAGAGTCCTCCATTGCTGATGGGAATGAGCTCGGCTCATAGAGAGTCCTCCATTGGTGATGGGAATGAGCGCAGTTCATAGAGAGTCCTCCATTGCTGATGGGAATGAGCTCGGCTCATAGAGAGTCCTCCATTGGTGATGGGAATGAGCGCAGTTCATAGAGAGTCCTCCATTGCTGATGGGAATGAGCTCGGCTCATAGAGAGTCCTCCATTGGTGATGGGAATGAGCGCAGTTCATAGAGAGTCCTCCATTGCTGATGGGAATGAGCTCGGCTCATAGAGAGTCCTCCATTGGTGATGGGAATGAGCGCAGTTCATAGAGAGTCCTCCATTGCTGATGGGAATGAGCTCGGCTCATAGAGAGTCCTCCATTGGTGATGGGAATGAGCGCAGTTCATAGAGAGTCCTCCATTGCTGATGGGAATGAGCTCGGCTCATAGAGAGTCCTCCATTGGTGATGGGAATGAGCGCAGTTCATAGAGAGTCCTCCATTGCTGATGGGAATGAGCTCGGCTCATAGAGAGTCCTCCATTGGTGATGGGAATGAGCGCAGTTCATAGAGAGTCCTCCATTGCTGATGGGAATGAGCTCGGCTCATAGAGAGTCCTCCATTGGTGATGGGAATGAGCGCAGTTCATAGAGAGTCCTCCATTGCTGATGGGAATGAGCTCGGCTCATAGAGAGTCCTCCATTGGTGATGGGAATGAGCGCAGTTCATAGAGAGTCCTCCATTGCTGATGGGAATGAGCTCGGCTCATAGAGAGTCCTCCATTGGTGATGGGAATGAGCGCAGTTCATAGAGAGTCCTCCATTGCTGATGGGAATGAGCTCGGCTCATAGAGAGTCCTCCATTGGTGATGGGAATGAGCGCAGTTCATAGAGAGTCCTCCATTGCTGATGGGAATGAGCTCGGCTCATAGAGAGTCCTCCATTGGTGATGGGAATGAGCGCAGTTCATAGAGAGTCCTCCATTGCTGATGGGAATGAGCTCGGCTCATAGAGAGTCCTCCATTGGTGATGGGAATGAGCGCAGTTCATAGAGAGTCCTCCATTGCTGATGGGAATGAGCTCGGCTCATAGAGAGTCCTCCATTGGTGATGGGAATGAGCGCAGTTCATAGAGAGTCCTCCATTGCTGATGGGAATGAGCTCGGCTCATAGAGAGTCCTCCATTGGTGATGGGAATGAGCGCAGTTCATAGAGAGTCCTCCATTGCTGATGGGAATGAGCTCGGCTCATAGAGAGTCCTCCATTGGTGATGGGAATGAGCGCAGTTCATAGAGAGTCCTCCATTGCTGATGGGAATGAGCTCGGCTCATAGAGAGTCCTCCATTGGTGATGGGAATGAGCGCAGTTCATAGAGAGTCCTCCATTGCTGATGGGAATGAGCTCGGCTCATAGAGAGTCCTCCATTGGTGATGGGAATGAGCGCAGTTCATAGAGAGTCCTCCATTGCTGATGGGAATGAGCTCGGCTCATAGAGAGTCCTCCATTGGTGATGGGAATGAGCGCAGTTCATAGAGAGTCCTCCATTGCTGATGGGAATGAGCTCGGCTCATAGAGAGTCCTCCATTGGTGATGGGAATGAGCGCAGTTCATAGAGAGTCCTCCATTGCTGATGGGAATGAGCTCGGCTCATAGAGAGTCCTCCATTGGTGATGGGAATGAGCGCAGTTCATAGAGAGTCCTCCATTGCTGATGGGAATGAGCTCGGCTCATAGAGAGTCCTCCATTGGTGATGGGAATGAGCGCAGTTCATAGAGAGTCCTCCATTGCTGATGGGAATGAGCTCGGCTCATAGAGAGTCCTCCATTGGTGATGGGAATGAGCGCAGTTCATAGAGAGTCCTCCATTGCTGATGGGAATGAGCTCGGCTCATAGAGAGTCCTCCATTGGTGATGGGAATGAGCGCAGTTCATAGAGAGTCCTCCATTGCTGATGGGAATGAGCTCGGCTCATAGAGAGTCCTCCATTGGTGATGGGAATGAGCGCAGTTCATAGAGAGTCCTCCATTGCTGATGGGAATGAGCTCGGCTCATAGAGAGTCCTCCATTGGTGATGAGAATGAGCTTGGTTCATAGAGATTCCTCCATTGGTGATGGGAATGAGCTCGGTTCATAGAGAGTCCTCCATTGGTGAGGGGAATGAGCTTGGTTCATAGAGAGTCCTCCATTGGTGATGGGATTGCGCTCGGTTCATAGAGAGTCCTCCATTGGTGATGGGAATGAGCGCAGTTCATAGAGAGCCATCCATTGGTGTTTGGAATGAGCTTGGTACATAGAGAGTCATCAATTGGGGTTGTATTCAATTGCTGGAGAGTCCAGAAGGGTCAGTTCCACATGTGTCAGCAGACATTCTAAGGATACATGGAGCAACCACAAATGCCTCATAGAATATTCCCATTGCTGCCACCTTGGTTCTCCTCCTCATGGTCACAGTGATAGACTTACATTGGTAGTCACTAAAGAAAGTGCCCCTTATATTGGAGGTCGGAGGTGGAGGACCTACCTACATTGGTGGTTAGAGGAGATGGACCCACTTATATCGGTGTTGGGAGGAGACGAGCTCCCTTACATTGGTAGTCATTGAAGAAAGTCCCCCTTATATTAATGGTCAGAGAAGGACCCACCTACATTGGTGGTCAGAGGAGGACCCACCTACATTGGTGGTCAGAGGGGAACTACCAATGTAAGGGGGTCTTCTCTTCCGAACACTAATATAAGACCCTTATATTAGTGTTCGGAGAAGAGCCCCCTTACATTGGTAGTCACTAAAGAAAGTGCCCCTTATATTGGTGGTTGGAGGAGGAGGACCCACCTACATTGGTGGTTAGAGGAGATGGACCCACTTATATCAGATTTGGAGGAGACAAGCCCCCTTACATTGGTAGTCATTGAAGAAAGCCCCCTTTATATTGTTGGACAGAGGAGGATGACCCACCTACATTGGTGGTCAGAGAAGGAGGAACCACCTACATTGGTCAGAGGAGGAGGAACCACCAATCTTGGTGTTCAAAGGAGGAGGACCCACCTACATTGGTGGTCAGAGGAGGAGGACCCACCTACATTGGTGGTCAGAGGAGGAGGACCCACCTACATTGGTGTTCAAAGGAGGAGGACCCACCTACATTGGTGGTCAGAGGAGGAGGACCCACCTACATTGGTGGTCAGAGGAGGAGGACCCACCTACATTGGTGTTCAAAGGAGGAGGACCCACCTACATTGGTGGTCAGCGGAGGAGGACCCACCTACATTGGTGTTCAAAGGAGGAGGACCCACCTACATTGGTGGTCAGCGGAGGAGGACCCACCTACATTGGTGGTCAGAGGAGGAGGACCCACCTACATTGGTGTTCAAAAGAGGAGGACCCACCTACATTGGTGGTCAGAGGAGGAGGACCCACCTACATTGGTGGTCAGAGGAGGAGGACCCACCTACATTGGTGTTCCCATTGAAGTGTATGAGGTCATTGTGGGAACATGGAACCCACCACAATGCACCACGCGCATTACCTTAATGTGTCCGGGGTGCTATTCAATATGAATGGGACTGAATGAGAGTCTTGGGCCTAAAGGTGACCTCCTTGGATGCTGTCCCATGTACTCTATCACGCTAGACCGTTGCAATTCCCCATTCTGGCGGTGTGGGACAAGACGTTACGTCCTGTTTACCTGTCCAGTAGGACCAGGGAAAACCTTTCCTCACAATGCTTTGGTAGGTGCCGACGATGGACGACAACCCCATATGGCTTCAGCCTAAACTGATCCCTGTCACTTCTTCCCCAGCCTGATCCCGGTCACCTCCTCCCCACCCTGATCCAATCAGGTCAACTCTTCACCAGCCTGATCCGATCCCGGTCACTTCGTCCTCAGACCGATCCGATCCCGGTCACCTCGTCCTCAGCCTGATCCGATCCCGGTCACATCGTCCTCAGACGGATCCGATCCCGGTCACATCGTCCTCAGACGGATCCGATCCCGGTCACATCGTCCTCAGACGGATCCGATCCCGGTCACATCGTCCTCAGACGGATCCGATCCCGGTCACATCGTCCTCAGACGGATCCGATCCCGGTCACATCGTCCTCAGACGGATCCGATCCCGGTCACATCGTCCTCAGACGGATCCGATCCCGGTCACATCGTCCTCAGACGGATCCGATCCCGGTCACATCGTCCTCAGACGGATCCGATCCCGGTCACATCGTCCTCAGACGGATCCGATCCCGGTCACATCGTCCTCAGACGGATCCGATCCCGGTCACATCGTCCTCAGACGGATCCGATCCCGGTCACATCGTCCTCAGACGGATCCGATCCCGGTCACATCGTCCTCAGACGGATCCGATCCCGGTCACATCGTCCTCAGACGGATCCGATCCCGGTCACATCGTCCTCAGACGGATCCGATCCCGGTCACATCGTCCTCAGACGGATCCGATCCCGGTCACATCGTCCTCAGACGGATCCGATCCCGGTCACATCGTCCTCAGACGGATCCGATCCCGGTCACATCGTCCTCAGACGGATCCGATCCCGGTCACATCGTCCTCAGACGGATCCGATCCCGGTCACATCGTCCTCAGACGGATCCGATCCCGGTCACATCGTCCTCAGACGGATCCGATCCCGGTCACATCGTCCTCAGACGGATCCGATCCCGGTCACATCGTCCTCAGACGGATCCGATCCCGGTCACATCGTCCTCAGACGGATCCGATCCCGGTCACATCGTCCTCAGACGGATCCGATCCCGGTCACATCGTCCTCAGACGGATCCGATCCCGGTCACATCGTCCTCAGACGGATCCGATCCCGGTCACATCGTCCTCAGACGGATCCGATCCCGGTCACATCGTCCTCAGACGGATCCGATCCCGGTCACATCGTCCTCAGACGGATCCGATCCCGGTCACATCGTCCTCAGACGGATCCGATCCCGGTCACATCGTCCTCAGACGGATCCGATCCCGGTCACATCGTCCTCAGACGGATCCGATCCCGGTCACATCGTCCTCAGACGGATCCGATCCCGGTCACATCGTCCTCAGACGGATCCGATCCCGGTCACATCGTCCTCAGACGGATCCGATCCCGGTCACATCGTCCTCAGACGGATCCGATCCCGGTCACATCGTCCTCAGACGGATCCGATCCCGGTCACATCGTCCTCAGACGGATCCGATCCCGGTCACATCGTCCTCAGACGGATCCGATCCCGGTCACATCGTCCTCAGACGGATCCGATCCCGGTCACATCGTCCTCAGACGGATCCGATCCCGGTCACATCGTCCTCAGACGGATCCGATCCCGGTCACATCGTCCTCAGACGGATCCGATCCCGGTCACATCGTCCTCAGACGGATCCGATCCCGGTCACATCGTCCTCAGACGGATCCGATCCCGGTCACATCGTCCTCAGACGGATCCGATCCCGGTCACATCGTCCTCAGACGGATCCGATCCCGGTCACATCGTCCTCAGACGGATCCGATCCCGGTCACATCGTCCTCAGACGGATCCGATCCCGGTCACATCGTCCTCAGACGGATCCGATCCCGGTCACATCGTCCTCAGACGGATCCGATCCCGGTCACATCGTCCTCAGACGGATCCGATCCCGGTCACATCGTCCTCAGACGGATCCGATCCCGGTCACATCGTCCTCAGACGGATCCGATCCCGGTCACATCGTCCTCAGACGGATCCGATCCCGGTCACATCGTCCTCAGACGGATCCGATCCCGGTCACATCGTCCTCAGACGGATCCGATCCCGGTCACATCGTCCTCAGACGGATCCGATCCCGGTCACATCGTCCTCAGACGGATCCGATCCCGGTCACATCGTCCTCAGACGGATCCGATCCCGGTCACATCGTCCTCAGACGGATCCGATCCCGGTCACATCGTCCTCAGACGGATCCGATCCCGGTCACATCGTCCTCAGACGGATCCGATCCCGGTCACATCGTCCTCAGACGGATCCGATCCCGGTCACATCGTCCTCAGACGGATCCGATCCCGGTCACATCGTCCTCAGACGGATCCGATCCCGGTCACATCGTCCTCAGACGGATCCGATCCCGGTCACATCGTCCTCAGACGGATCCGATCCCGGTCACATCGTCCTCAGACGGATCCGATCCCGGTCACATCGTCCTCAGACGGATCCGATCCCGGTCACATCGTCCTCAGACGGATCCGATCCCGGTCACATCGTCCTCAGACGGATCCGATCCCGGTCACATCGTCCTCAGACGGATCCGATCCCGGTCACATCGTCCTCAGACGGATCCGATCCCGGTCACATCGTCCTCAGACGGATCCGATCCCGGTCACATCGTCCTCAGACGGATCCGATCCCGGTCACATCGTCCTCAGACGGATCCGATCCCGGTCACATCGTCCTCAGACGGATCCGATCCCGGTCACATCGTCCTCAGACGGATCCGATCCCGGTCACATCGTCCTCAGACGGATCCGATCCCGGTCACATCGTCCTCAGACGGATCCGATCCCGGTCACATCGTCCTCAGACGGATCCGATCCCGGTCACATCGTCCTCAGACGGATCCGATCCCGGTCACATCGTCCTCAGACGGATCCGATCCCGGTCACATCGTCCTCAGACGGATCCGATCCCGGTCACATCGTCCTCAGACGGATCCGATCCCGGTCACATCGTCCTCAGACGGATCCGATCCCGGTCACATCGTCCTCAGACGGATCCGATCCCGGTCACATCGTCCTCAGACGGATCCGATCCCGGTCACATCGTCCTCAGACGGATCCGATCCCGGTCACATCGTCCTCAGACGGATCCGATCCCGGTCACATCGTCCTCAGACGGATCCGATCCCGGTCACATCGTCCTCAGACGGATCCGATCCCGGTCACATCGTCCTCAGACGGATCCGATCCCGGTCACATCGTCCTCAGACGGATCCGATCCCGGTCACATCGTCCTCAGACGGATCCGATCCCGGTCACATCGTCCTCAGACGGATCCGATCCCGGTCACATCGTCCTCAGACGGATCCGATCCCGGTCACATCGTCCTCAGACGGATCCGATCCCGGTCACATCGTCCTCAGACGGATCCGATCCCGGTCACATCGTCCTCAGACGGATCCGATCCCGGTCACATCGTCCTCAGACGGATCCGATCCCGGTCACATCGTCCTCAGACGGATCCGATCCCGGTCACATCGTCCTCAGACGGATCCGATCCCGGTCACATCGTCCTCAGACGGATCCGATCCCGGTCACATCGTCCTCAGACGGATCCGATCCCGGTCACATCGTCCTCAGACGGATCCGATCCCGGTCACATCGTCCTCAGACGGATCCGATCCCGGTCACATCGTCCTCAGACGGATCCGATCCCGGTCACATCGTCCTCAGACGGATCCGATCCCGGTCACATCGTCCTCAGACGGATCCGATCCCGGTCACATCGTCCTCAGACGGATCCGATCCCGGTCACATCGTCCTCAGACGGATCCGATCCCGGTCACATCGTCCTCAGACGGATCCGATCCCGGTCACATCGTCCTCAGACGGATCCGATCCCGGTCACATCGTCCTCAGACGGATCCGATCCCGGTCACCTCGTCCTCAGCCTGATCCGATCCCTGTCACCTCGTCCTCAGACTGAAATGTTTATATAGTTCACATATTGTTATCTGAATGATTCTGATGATTTGTTTGGTTGCCGGGGTTCTGTTGCATTTAGAGCGCGGCACAAATACGGTTCTCATTTAGTGGTCAGTGTTTATACCTCCGTTACATTGGCGGCCAGTGAAAGGCCTCCTAAATAATTATCTCCTCTTGGTCTCTTGGCTGTCTCTCGTATATCTCTCCTGGCTGTCTCTCGTATATCTCTCCTGGCTGTCTCTCGTGTCTCTCTCTCTCCTGGCTGTCTCTCGTATATCTCCTGGCTGTCTCTCGTATATCTCTCCTTGCTGTCTCTCGTGTCTCTCTCTCTCCTGGCTGTCTCTCCTATCTCTCTCTCTCCTGGCTGCCTCTCGTATATCTCTCCTGGCTGTCTCTCGTATCTCTCTCTTTCCTGGCTATCTCTCCTATCTCTCTCTCTCCTGGCTATCTCTCCTATCTCTCTCTCTCCTGGCTATCTCTCCTATATCTCTCTCTCCTGGCTATCTCTCCTATCTCTCTCTCCTGGCTGCCTCTCCTATTTCTCTCTCTCCTGGATATCTCTCCTATCTCTCTCTCCCCTTGCTGTCTCTCCTCTCTCTCCCCTGGCTATCTCAACTATATCTCTCCCTTGGCTGTCTCTCCTCGCTCTCTCCTGACTTCCTCTTCTCTCTCTTCCTTGGCTGTCTCTCCTGGCTGTCTCTCCTTGCACCCTCTCTCCCTTGGCTGTCTCTCCTTGCACCCTCTTATATGCTCTCCCAAAAAATTGCCAGAGTGTTCAAGTCTTACTTAAGGCGGCAACCACGAACATACGCCTGCTGCAAAAATCTGACTGGGAGAGATGTTTTTCATGCGAGATCCTCTGCTGCCATTGAGGAAGATTTATCATATCTCCTCCAAGAAAATGTAGCCCCCCCCCTCCGACCCCCAGAGGCCTGAGGTGGACCCCTATAGGGCTGACATTTCACTCTCAGGGGCAGATCTTTAGCCATTGAAGGGACGTGTGATAAGGAAAGTTGGGTGCCAGCAACTTTAACTGCCTTCGTAGATGCTTTATTGTAGAACGTCATCACTGGGAGAGAGGGTGCGGGGCTGAGGACATCCCTAGGGACTCACCAGTCCCACCAGACTTCCACAGTGCAGAATCAAAAGGAGAACTTGCTGACACTGGGCAATAAAGCAACAACTGAACAGAGATAGGTATGAGATCCTCCACAAAAGAGACACCAGGCTTGTTCCTGAGGGTCCATATTAGTGCCGGGCATATCCAGCTTCTTCAATCAGTTCCTGACCCCTCCAGGGTCCACATGTGGCCTCCTCTAGGCTTGAGGCCTAGTCAGCGTCTCTAACTCTGAGCATCCCACCCCCAGGCCAAGCCCAGGGTTGGAGTGGAACTGGAACGCCAGCACATGGCAAATCTCCTAGATATATATTGACCCCCCCCCCTAGGATGGAGAAGGGCTGTTTAAGTCACATGACTGAGAAGATATTGGACCTCACCCTGGAGATCATCTACCTGCTGACTGGAGAGGTGAGGAGGATTCCGGGAGGTCACATGATATCACAACCATCTCTTTAATCAACAGACCTGAGCAGGGAGGTGAGGAGGATTCTGGGAAGTGATAATTGTTACTTTTTCTCTTTCAGGATTATGAAGTAGTGAAGAAAATATCTGGTGAGCCATTAACACCCAACAGATGTCTTCAGTGGACATCACCCATCGCAGAGCCTCCACCTCACTGCCCGACAACAGAGGTAAAGAGTGCCAAGAAGATCCTAGAAGTCATCCAGAAGATGATGGAGCTGCTGACGGGAGAGGTGAGCGATGCCGGGAATTCTGGGACATGGTCCAGGAACAGACAAGGGGTGTGTCTGGGTGGTGACGGTATCATTGTGTGTGTCAGGTTCCTATAAGGTGTCAGGATGTCTCTGTCTATCTCTCCATGGAGGAGTGGGAGTATCTAGAAGGACACCGGGATCTCTACAAGGACGTGGTGATGGAGAATGCCCCGCCCCTCACATCACCGGGTAAGTACGGAGGCTCCGCCTACATCCCCCATCATCTGATACACACATAGAAACAATGTATTCAGTCAGTGTGTGTGTTTCCTACAGATGGATCCAGTAAGAGGAACCCACCAGAGAGATGTCCCCGTCCTCTGTATTCCTGGGATTCCACCCAGGAAGATCTCACCATCCCCCACCATGATCAGGTAGGTGGGACTTAGGATGTAAACCTAAACTATATTTTAAGCTGAGATGATATTATTCTTCCTTTTGTTCTATTATCTTTGGGCTTCAGAATGAAGAACTGGAAGACATTAAGGTTGAGTTTAAAGTGGAAGAAGAAGAGTCATTGGAAAGGGGAGATCAGCAGTCTATGGAGGAGGGTGGTCCTCTGTATTCCATAAAGGTAGATCACAACTATATTCATCATTATCAAGTGACTGAGCCATAGAACTCCAAATAATTCTACACCATGAGAGGACATTCTTCTCTGTAATCTGTTCTTTTTTATAATTGTGTTCTATTATCTTTTGGGGTTCAGGGTGAAGAACTAAAAGACTTCAAAGTTGAGATTAAAAAGGAAGAAGAGACGTTGGTGGGAGGAGCTCAGCAGTCCACGGAGGAGAGTGAGATGACTATGAAAATTAAACGGGAGGAATCTTCTCTTCTCATCAACACAAGTAAGTTATAATCATTAAATTCAGAAACAGAAAAGGTCCATCTCCATTCCTCAATATGACGTCATGTGACCAACAAATGAGGAGGAGATACTGTACACCATATGAAGGTCCATCTCCATTCCTCAATATAACGTCATGTGACCAACAAATGAGGAGGAGATACTGTACACCATATGAAGGTCCATCTCCATTCCTCAATATAACGTCATGTGACCAACAAATGAGGAGGAGATACTGGACACCATATGAAAGGTTCTTCTCCCCTTGAACGTGTCTGATTTCGGCCCAACCCCCTTGTGTTGTCCTGTCCCTCCACGCAGCTAGACTTAGACATCACCTAGAAACATAGAACATAACATCAGACAGTGAGACTTTATTGTGAGGTGTGAACAATATTTATAATTTTTATGCAAAATATTTTTCCCAACAGATGGACATTATGTCTGGAGCCTCTCTGAGGGACGTCTACTTTTATCTCCAGCTTATAATGGCATCACACTATATTCTCCAGGAGTGAATCTCGTTGGGCAAAATATACATCGCAGACCTTCCCATTCAGAGACATCAATGGATCCTTCTAATCCTGGGGAATCTTCTCATCAATCACAGACTGTTATTCCAGCTATGATTCTAAAATCTCACAGTGCGGAAGGATCAACGGGTCCATCAAATTCCAAAAAATCATCTTCAGGCCGTGAAGGAGTTCACACAGCAGAGAGTTCATTTTCACATTTTAGATGGTTCAGCAACAAAGGAAATGTTCGTAGTCACCCTAAAGTTTACACAGATGAACGTCCATATTCATGTTCAGAGTGTGGGAAATGTTTCCTTCGCAAAGGAGACTTTCATATACACCAGAAAATTCACACGGGTGAACGTCCCTATGCGTGTACAGAGTGTGGGAAATGTTTCATTCGAAAAGCACACCTAATTACCCACCAGAAATGTCACACGGGCGAGCGTCCCTATTCGTGTTCAGAGTGCGGGAAATTTTTCACTGAGAAAACAGTACTTCGGACACACCAGAGGATTCACACAGGTGAGCGTCCCTATTCATGTTCGGAGTGCGGTAAAAGTTTCAATCAGAAAAGAACCCTGCTTAATCACCAGAGAATTCACACGGGTGAGCGTCCCTTTTCATGCTTAGAATGCGGCAAGTGTTTCAGCGAGAAAGGACAACTTGTTAGACATCAAAAAATTCACACAGGTGACAGACCCCAATAATGTCAAGAGTGTGGGAAAAGTTTAGTCAAAATGAGACCTTAAACACCAAGACTGTCACTGAGAAACATGCATTTCACAACGGGTGAACATCCTTATTCATGTTCAGAGTGCGGGAAGTGTTTCCAGAGATTTTCTACGAGTGAGCATCCCTATTCATAGCAATAGGCGAATCTTTGTCTGCTACCAGAATTACGAGACTGCAGATGGCACAGCCAAGTAAATTTGACCAACAGTTTGCCAGTTTTAAAGGCGAGGCTAGGCCCAAATTTACTGGCGACAAACAGCACAGGCTGGAGCTTTACTACAGGAATGAAGATACAGCACTGAAAAATATGCCAGAGGGACAATTCTAATCCAGGATATTGGGCCTAACTGGTGTATGCCTAACATTTGTTTTTCTATGTGTATTAGGGGGGGAATGATATAATGTGAGATGGTCAATAGCCAACAATTAAAAAGGCAGCAAAGGTTCAATTGCCCCAAGAGCTAACAATCAGAATTACAGTAGCTTCCTAACTGACCTCAATGTTTCCCTATGCAGTTTGTGAGCTTCCACTACAGCAGCCTCCAATTACTACAACGACACTATGCCTGCTTTGTGCAACTCTCCCCCCCCCCCTTTATATTAAAGGGGCTGGCTTAAATTAACAACCCCCTTTATTGACCCTTCAAAGCCTGCTGGTCATAGTTCAAAGGTCATGCAGGGCTATAGTGTTTAATCAAATTCTCCGGGCAAAACTGCACATCAATTCACATTCCAACCCGCACACGATTCCATGGTAGCGGTGAACCTGAACCTCATCCTCATTCATGTTGTGAGTGCGGGAAGTGATTCAGCAAGTAAACATTCCTACAGACCAGAATATAACACGGGTAGTCGTCATCCGTCATTAACCTGTGGCAAAATATGGCTGAGTGGGCCTGCAGGGGTTAAATTATAGTACCATGATCCCTCACTGTCACGATCCGGGATCAGGCTCGGAGTCCAGTAGCTGAAGCAGCAGGCAGAGTCGTAGTATAACAGGCCGGGTTCGGTACACAAGCAGACGGTAGTAGTATGGGAGCGGGCAGAAGCGTAGTCAGCGAACAAGCCGAGGTCAGGAGCCAATGGTATCAGGTATAAGCGGAAGACGATGAGAGTAGTCGGTGAATCGGCAGCCAAAGGTCGGCACACGGGAGGAAGCAGGAAGCAAGATAATGGCAGGAGCACAATAATCTGGCAAACAGGAAGTGCAGAGGCGTGGCTTAAATAGGAGGAGGAGCGAGGAGTTCAGCAGCAAACTTGGTTTACCTGAGGATTATACGGTTGTGATCCCTGGACAAATTTGGCGAGACGCGGGCAACACACTGGCAGTTGTGACAGCAGGTGGGCAGCAAAGGTAGAAAACTCACTGTAAATCCTGACAAATACATGGGGCAACAAAGGGGCCATCAGGACAACATGGGCAATCATAACAATACATGGGACAATTGAGGGGCCATCAGGACAATAAAGGGACAACACATGGGCAATCGTAACCATACATGGGGCAATAAAGGGGCCATCAGGACAATAAAGGGACAACACATGGGCAATCGTAACCATACATGGGGCAATAAAGGGGCCATCAGGACAATAAAGGGACAACACATGGGCAATCGTAACCATACATGGGGCAATAAAGGGGCCATCAGGAAAACATGGGCAGTCATAACAATACATGGGACAATTGAGGGGCCATCAGGACAATAAAGGGACATCACATGGGCAATCGTAACCATACATGGGGCAATACAGGGGCCATCAGGAAAATAAAGGGACAACACATGGGCAATCGTAACCATACATGGGACAACACGTGGGCAATAAAGGGGCCATCAGGATAATGCATGGGGCAACAAATGGGCAATCAGGGCAAGTGAAGGAGAACCAAATCAACACCCAAGAAGTGATGGAAATAGAAGACAAACACAGGAACATCCAATCCAATGAGGACTTCTCTTTCATCAAAAGACTGTTTTATGAGGTTGATATTTGGCTGCTGCACTTCATTGTTCTTTGTTTGATTTACTGAAAAAAAAAACTGCCTTTTCATTGGTCCAGATAATAAATATTGATCAATAAATGTAAATATTTAACTTCATCAAATCAAGATTTGATTTCATCAAAAATTCAATTTTATTTAATTTGTTACTCTGATTTTCTAAAATAAACAAGAAAGTTCTACAACTTGCAAGATTATCGTCCGACTCCCGTTCTTAATAAATACCCCATAGAGAGTCCTCCATTGGTGATGGGAATGAGCTCAGTTCATAGAGAGTCCTCCATTGGTGATGGGAATGAGCTCAGTTCATAGAGTCCTCCATTGGTGATGGGAATGAGCTCGGGTCATAGAGAGTCCTCCATTGGTGATGGGAATGAGCTCGGTTCATAGAGAGTCCTCCATTGGTGATGGGAATGAGCTCAGTTCATAGAGAGTCATCCATTGGTGATGGGAATGAGCTCGGTTCATAGAGAGTCCTCCATTGGTGATGGGAATGAGCTCAGATCATAGAGAGTCCTCCATTGGTGATGGGAATGAGCTCGGTTCATAGAGAGTCCTCCATTGGTGAGGGGAATGAGCTCAGATCATAGTCATCCATTGTTGATGGAACTGAGCTCATAGATTATTCCCATCACCGCCACCTTTGCTATCCTCCTCATGGTCACTGTGATATGTGAGTCAAGTGATCAGACTCGTCATTGTCACACCAATTATATCCATCACTGAGTATCTTATTATGTGTCTCTGTCATTTTCAGATCCCTGACTACAAAGATCTCACAGTGCCAATGTAGTCTACAATAGACAATGCGGTCTATTACTAGATTAGCTTCATTTAGAAGGGCACTGGAAACTTTTATTGTTTTCAGTTAGTTACGGAGAAGTATTTGGATCTCTCCAATACAATTTGTCATCCGGAAGACATGAAATGACCTCATTGGACAAATACTTATGTGAACCTTTTAACGTGACTTCCACATAGACTTTGCATCTCATTATATAGTAACACACATTGGACACCATTATGTTTTCACTTTATAACTTTCTTTACTTTTACGTATTTATCGGTTTTAAAACGAAAGCACGTTCACTTTATTTTATATTTCATTGTTTCAGTTTTCATTCGGATGTAATAAATACGACAAAGCTGGAGAATCGAATCAAAGTATTCCGCAACAACGTAGGCTGCAGTTTTCATATTCCCCACATGGAGCTGATACATTGTATTTTCAGTGGAAGGCAGAGAAAGGAAGTGACCTAAGCAGGTGACAGGAAGTGATGTCATTTAGGAATAGGCTGTTTTAGGTTAAAGGTGAGTCGGGAGGAAGTAGAGAGGAGACATTGCTGGAACTGGCAGCAGAGGAGGTAATAAGATATTATTTTATATTCACACCTAGAAACTGTCCATCCAGAGCCGCCATTTATAGACCGGATACATCCTAAATATAGAGCCATTTATCCAACTGTCCATCCAAAGCCGCCATTTATAGACCGGATACATCCTAAATATAGAGCCATTTATCCAACTGTCCATCCAGAGCCGCCATTTATAGACCGTATACATCCTAAATATAGAGCCATTTATCCAACTGTCCATCCAGAGCCACCGGCAGATAAAACTTTGTGCAGATATTATTCATGCCAGTACAGTGCATTTCATCTTCTGTTTATTATCGGTCTACAGCGAGAAACTTCCTGTATAGGTCACATGACCATCTTAATGTGTTGGACCAAAGAAACATGATGGAGAATATTTTAGAGCTCACCCTGGAGATCATATACCTGGTGACCGGAGAGGTGAGGAGGATTCTGCGAGGTCACATGACATCACTTAAGTCTGTAATAATACAGAGACCAGACCAGAGAGGTGAGGAGGATTCTGGGAAGTCTGTCGTGATAATTGTTACTTTATCTATCTCAGGATTATAAAGTGGTGAAGAAAACTTCTAGTGAACCATTAACCCACAGCAAATGTCTTCATGAGGCATCATCAATCACAATGCCTCCACCTCACTGCCTAACAAAAGAGTTAAACAGAGCTTATACTGGACACCATATGAAGGTCCATCTCCATTCCTCACTATAACGTCATGTGACCAACAAATGAGGAGGAGATACTGCACACCATATGAAGGTCCATCTCCATTCCTCACTATAATGTCATGTGACCAACACATGGTCCTCTTGGTCCTCTTTACAGTATTTGGAATCCACTCACCACCAGAGAATGAAGAGGACCTGTGATGTGACTTTAAATAAAGCTCACAGGGTGCTCAAATGAAGAGCCGGGATGAAAACCAGTAGTGGGGAGGTGAGAGATCATGTTGTGGATGGGAAAGGCCCACCAGCACCATTGTGGACTACTGGTCCCACCACATGTTGGTGAGTTCATGAGCATTGTGCTGTGTTTGCAATGTGACCACCTGCTAGATCGGGGGCAGACAACCTTGGCCCTCCAGCCAAGACCTTAACCTTTCTCTAGGAAAATATAAATGAATAGTAAAGAGTTGAGTGCTGTGCCAACAAATAAGACTCCTCAGCGTATGAAGAATACTTATAATGGTTTTGGAAAAATTGTCTCCCAACAGGTGGACGCCGTGCCTGGAACATCTCTGAGGAACATCTTCTTGTATCTCCAGCTTATGATGACATCACACAACATTCTCCAGCAGTGAATCCCATTACTCATAATAGACATCACAGACCTTCCCATTCAGAGACATCAATGGTTCCCTCTAATCCTGAGGAATCTTCTGAACAATCACAGACTGTTACTCCAGATGTCCATCTGAAGCCTAACAGTGCGGAGAGATCAACAGATCCATCTAACCCCAAGGAGTCCTCTTTACCTGAAGGAGGTCACACAGGAGAGAGTTCATTGTCGTGTTCAGTATATGGAAAATCTTTACCCGAAAACAAAGACCTTCTTAAACCTCAAGGAAGTCACACAGGCAAGCACCCTTATTCATGCTCAGAGTGTGGAAAAAGTTTCAGCGCCAAAAGAGGGCTTCTTAGACACCAGAAAATTCACACGGTTGAGCATCCTTTCTCGTGTTTAAAGTGTGGGAAAGGTTTCATGCGACATGGACACCTTATTACACACCAGAGATGTCACACAGGTGAGCGTCCCTGTTTATGCTCAATGTGTGGGAAATGTTCCACTCACAAAAGAGTTCCTAAAGTACACCAGAGAGTTCACACAGGTGAGCTTCCTTTTTCATGTTCAGAATGCGGGAAATCTTTCAATCAGGAAAACAATTTTCTTCTTCACCAGAGAAGTCATATGGGTGAACGTCCCTATTCATGTTCGGAGTGCGGGAAATGTTTCATTTGCATGGGAAGCCTTCGTAGACACCAGAGAATTCACACAGGTGACCGACCTCATTCATGTATAGAGTGTGGGAAAAGTTTTATTTGGAAAGCAGAGCTTACTAGACATCAAAGGACTCACACAGGAGAGCGTCCCTATCCATGTTCGGAGTGCAGCAAATGTTTCGCTTCCAAAAACGACTTGCTTAGACACCAGAGAATTCATACAGGCGAGCGTCCTTTTTTATGTTCAGAATGCGGGAAACGTTTCACAACAAGAGAACAGCTTCGTATGCACCAGAGAATTCACACAGGCGAGCATCCGTATTCATGTTCGGAGTGCGGAAAATGTTTCAATATCAAAGGAAACCTTCTTAAACACCAGAAGATCCATACAGGCTAGCATTTTTTTTTTATTATCATGTCCAGACTGTGAGAAAAACCATTGTGGACAAAGGTATGGTGACGGGTGCAGCTGTTCAGTCAATGGAAGAACTCCATGATTAAAAAAATGAGGTTTTGAAGGGTTTCATCCTGTAAAGTGACAGGTAAGAGTCCACTGAGTTGACTCTCCTGCTGCTTTTCCTAGGAGTATTTCAGGGAACCTTAGGAAGCCCCATGAGCCTCAGGTTATCGGGGGGTGGGGATAGGCAAGTGCTGCGTTCAGCGTGCCACAGAGAATTTGGGGGCCCGGCCCAAACGCAAGTCATTTTCAGGCCAAGGTTGAATAGTTCTGGGCCTGCAGGGGTTACATTATAGTAATCTGATCCCTCCCTCTCACAGATAACACGCTACGTGTAGGTAATCCTTGGACAAATATGGCGCTACGTGGGCAACACACCGGCCATTGTGACAGCAGGTGGGCAGGACAAAGGTAGGAAACCCACTCGGGACAATAATTGGGCCATTAGGGCAATACAAGGGCAACCCAACCCATACACGAGCACCAAGGAACCAATACAGGAACATCCAATCAGAACTTCTCTTTCATCAATGGACCTTCTTATACGTTGCTGTAGAAGGCGGCACTTCCATCATCTTTACTTTATTTGTGGTAAAAAAAAAAAAACTGACTTTCCTTTGCTACAGAAAATGTATATTTTTTTTTAATACATTTGATGTATTTTTAAGTTCAGTTTATGAAAGATTTGATTTCAAATGAAAAGTCCACATTGTGTGTGCATTTATTTTTCCTGATTTTCTAAAATAAACAAGAAAAGTTCTTCACCTTATAAATGTCTATAATTCGTAAATGATTGGTGATGGGAATGAGCTCAGTTCATAGAGAGCCCTCCATTGGTGATGTGAATGAGCTCGGTTCATAGAGAGTCATCCATTGGTGATGGGAATGAGCTCGGTTCATAGAGAGTCCTCCATTGGTGATGGGAATGAGCTCAGTTCATAGAGAGTCATCCATTGGTGATGGGAATGAGCTCGGTTCATAGAGAGTCCTCCATTGGTGTTGGGATTGAGCTCAGGTCATAGAGAGTCCTCCATTGGTGATGGGAATGAGCTCGGTTCATAGAGAGTCCTCCATTGGTGTTGTGCTAGTGAGATGGAGAGCCCAGAACGTCCAGTTCCATCCATGTATTATATTCCCATTACCACCACCTTGGCTATCCTCCTCATGGTCGCAGTGATAGGCTCCATAATTTCACAGCCACTATCTTTCTCATTGATACAGAGCTCCTCCCCATCAGTGGCTTACATGTGATCAGAGCCATCATTGCCACTGAGTATTGTAATAAGTATCTATGTCATGTTACTCAGTGTATATACCTCCGTTACATTGCTGCTCAGTGTATATACCTCCTCTACATTGCTGGTCAGTGTATATACCTCCTCTACATTGCTGGTCAGTGTATATACCTCCTCTACATTGCTGGTCAGTGTATATACCTCCTCTACATTGCTGGTCAGTGTATATACCTCCTCTACATTGCTGGTCAGTGTATATACCTCCTCTACATTGCTGGTCAGTGTATATACCTCCGTTACATTGGAGGTCAGTGTATATACCTCTGTTACATTGCTGGTTAGTGTATATACCTCCGTTACATTGCTGGTTAGTGTATATACCTCCGTTACATTGCTGGTTAGTGTATATACCTCCGTTACATTGCTGGTTAGTGTATATACCTCCGTTACATTGCTGGTTAGTGTATATACCTCCGTTACATTGCTGGTTAGTGTATATACCTCCGTTACATTGCAAGTCACAAGTAACTATTACTCTAGTTTATTCCATAAGGACTGTAAAAAAAGAAGTAGGCTGCAGTTTTTCAATTCTCCACAAGGAGGTGATCTCAACTATTGTTAGATCTCACAGGCAGGAAGGAAGTGATGTCACCTACAAACAGGAAGTTCTGGGTGAGGGGTGAGTTGGGAGGAAGTAGAGAGGAGACATTGCTGGAACTGGCAGCAGAGGAGGTAACAAAATATTATATATTATATATACACCTAGTAACCCCTCCCCGGTGTCTCTGGAACTTTTTATTACTTGCTAACATCAAATGGGATCCTAATTATGGGAGGTATTTATCCAGCTGGGACATGTTTGGTATTTGTTTACGTGATGGAACCTCATTTTATATTTTAACAATCTATTAGGTAATATATATATTGTGCTTGCTTGCATTAAAATTAACTTTTGAGTATTTTTTTTACTGAAGATACGGGTTCTCTTTGAGATCGGTCATCTGAACAGAAGGGAAATCTCTCCAACCGGTTTATTGAGTATTATAAGAAGTGTCAGAATGTCGGAGGAACTCTGTGCTGACATTCTTAATCACAGATCATTCTCACCTTATTATCTCTATGCAGAGAGGCGCGTCCTGTACAGATCACATGACCATATCAAGAAGCATGGACAAAGACCAAAGTCACACGACTGAGAGGATACTGGACCTCACCCTGGAGATCATCTACCTGCTGACCGGAGAGGTGAGGAGGATTCTGGGAGGTCACATGACGTCACTCTGATCTCTATTCATAACACACAGACCTGACCGGAGAGGTGAGGAGGATTCTGGGAGGTCACATGACATCACTCTGATCTCTATTCATAAAACACAGACCTGACCGGAGAGGTGAGGAGGATTCTGGGAGGTCACATGACATCACTCTGATCT
>NW_017309761.1:0-14423 GCF_000935625.1 Nanorana parkeri | reverse complement strand
GGATGGAGGAGGACCGGAGTCACATGACTGAGAGGATACTGGACCTCACCCTGGAGATCATCTACCTGCTGACCGGAGAGGTGAGGAGGATTCTGGGAGGTCACATGACATCACTCTGATCTCTATTCATAAAACACAGACCTGACCGGAGAGGTGAGGAGGATTCTGGGAGGTCACATGACATCACTCTGATCTGTATTCATAAAACACAGACCTGACCAGAGAGGTGAGGAGGATTCTGGGAGGTCACATGACATCACTCTGATCTCTATTCATAACACACAGACCTGACCGGAGGGGTGAGGAGGATTCTGGGAGGTCTTCAGTGATTATTGTTAATGTCCCTTTTTTTTTTACACAGGATTATAAAGTAGTGAAGAACACATCTGGTGACCTATTGACACACCACAACTGTCTTCACTGGACATCAACCGTCACAGAGCCTTCACCTCACGTGGACTCCACCCAGGAACATCTCACCATCCCCCACCATGATCAGGTAGAGCATGTAAAGCTAAAACAATATTCTAAGCGATGAGATTGTTTGTTCTAATTACTTGCTTTTTTTCAAAAATGTAGTTACATATTTACAAAAAATAGTTAAGGTTGAATAAAGATACAGGTCTGAGCCGTTCAACCTGTGTATGTTAATATCGTTGGGGTTTAGGATGAAGAACTGAAAGAAATTGGAGAGAAAGAGGAAGAAGAGACGTTGGTGGGAGGAGCTCAGCAGTCTATGGAGGAGGAGGAGATGGTTATAAAAAGTGAGCAGGAGGAATCTTCTCTACATATGGACACAAGTAAGTCATAAACACTAAATGTAGAAACCGTTATCTTCTAGGAGTATAAAGTATGTTTACATTGTTACAGGGGTGGTTTAAATATAAGAAATGCTCACAGAGTTCACCTATTTAAAGTCATGTCCCCAACAAATGAGGAGGAGATACTGTACACCATATGAAGGTCCATCTCCATTCCTAAATATAACGTCATGTGACCAACAAATGAGGAGGAGATACTGTACACCATATGAAGGTCCATCTCCATTCCTCAATATAACATCATGTGACCAACAAATGAGGAGGAGATACTGTACACCATATGAAAGGTCCATCTCCATTCCTCAATATAACGTCATGTGACCAACAAATGAGGAGGAGATACTGTACACCATATGAAGGTCCATCTCCCTTCCCCAATATAACGTCCTGTCCCCAACAAATGAGGAGGAGATACTGTACACCATATGAAGGTCCATCTCCATTCCTCAATATAACGTCATGTGACCAACAAATGAGGAGGAGATACTGGACACCATATGAAGGTCCATCTCCATTCCTCAATATAACGTCATGTGACCAACAAATGAGGAGGAGATACTGTACACCATATGAAGGTCCATCTCCATTCCTCAATATAACGTCATGTGACCAACAAATGAGGAGGAGATACTGTACACCATATGAAGGTCCATCTCCATTCCTCAATATAACGTCATGTGACCAACAAATGAGGAGGAGATACTGTACACCATATGAAGGTCCATCTCCATTCCTCAATATAACGTCATGTGACCAACAAATGAGGAGGAGATACTGTACACCATATGAAGGTCCATCTCCATTCCTCAATATAACGTCATGTGACCAACAAATGAGGAGGAGATACTGTACACCATATGAAGGTCCATCTCCATTCCTCAATATAACGTCATGTGACCAACAAATGAGGAGGAGATACTGTACACCATATGAAGGTCCATCTCCATTCCTCAATATAACGTCATGTGACCAACAAATGAGGAGGAGATACTGTACACCATATGAAGGTCCATCTCCATTCCTCAATATAACGTCATGTGACCAACAAATGAGGAGGAGATACTGTACACCATATGAAGGTCCATCTCCATTCCTCAATATAACGTCATGTGACCAACAAATGAGGAGGAGATACTGTACACCATATGAAGGTCCATCTCCATTCCTCAATATAACGTCATGTGACCAACAAATGAGGAGGAGATACTGTACACCATATGAAGGTCCATCTCCATTCCTCAATATAACGTCATGTGACCAACAAATGAGGAGGAGATACTGTACACCATATGAAGGTCCATCTCCATTCCTCAATATAACGTCATGTGACCAACAAATGAGGAGGAGATACTGTACACCATATGAAGGTCCATCTCCATTCCTCAATATAACGTCATGTGACCAACAAATGAGGAGGAGATACTGTACACCATATGAAGGTCCATCTCCATTCCTCAATATAACGTCATGTGACCAACAAATGAGGAGGAGATACTGTACACCATATGAAGGTCCATCTCCATTCCTCAATATAACGTCATGTGACCAACAAATGAGGAGGAGATACTGTACACCATATGAAGGTCCATCTCCATTCCTCAATATAACGTCATGTGACCAACAAATGAGGAGGAGATACTGTACACCATATGAAGGTCCATCTCCATTCCTCAATATAACGTCATGTGACCAACAAATGAGGAGGAGATACTGTACACCATATGAAGGTCCATCTCCATTCCTCAATATAACGTCATGTGACCAACAAATGAGGAGGAGATACTGTACACCATATGAAGGTCCATCTCCATTCCTCAATATAACGTCATGTGACCAACAAATGAGGAGGAGATACTGTACACCATATGAAGGTCCATCTCCATTCCTCAATATAACGTCATGTGACCAACAAATGAGGAGGAGATACTGTACACCATATGAAGGTCCATCTCCATTCCTCAATATAACGTCATGTGACCAACAAATGAGGAGGAGATACTGTACACCATATGAAGGTCCATCTCCATTCCTCAATATAACGTCATGTGACCAACAAATGAGGAGGAGATACTGTACACCATATGAAAGGTCCATCTCCATTCCTCAATATAACGTCATGTGACCAACAAATGAGGAGGAGATACTGTACACCATATGAAGTTCCATCTCCATTCTCACAGTAACAATGCCATCAATGTACATACAATGTTACCCAGTCTGATTTTGGTACCTTGTCCAATTCCAGAGCTCTGAGAAATTGTTGAGAGCTCTACTAACATATATGACTCCTGAATGTAACACACGAAGAATACTTATAACGTTTATCTAACAATTGTCTTCCAACAGATGGACATTATGTCCGAAATATCTCAGAGAAACATCTTATGTTATCTCCAGCTTATAATGACATCACACAACATTCTCCAGGAGTGAATCCCATTACTCATAATAGACATCACAGACCTTCCCATTCAGAGACATCTAATCCTGAGGAATCCCATACTGTTATTTCATATATACATCAAAGATCTCACAACACAGATACATCAACTGATACATCTAATCCCACGAAATCTCTTTTAAGCCATAAAGAAGTTCAGACAATCGAGAGTTCATTTTCTTCTTCGGCGCGTGAGAACTTTTTAGCGGAAAACAAAGATATTATACACCACCGAATTTACATAGGCGAGCATCCCTATTCGTGTTCAGAGTGCGGGAAAAGTTTCAGCCAAAAAGGAAGCCTTCTTATACATCAGAGAGTTCACACAGGCGAGCGACCCTATTTATGTTCAGAGTGTGGGAAAAGTTTCATCCGGAAAGGAGTGCTTCTTAAACACCAGCGCATTCACACAGGTGAGCGTCCTTATCCATGTCCGGAGTGTGGGAAATGTTTTATTCAGAAAGGAAGCCTTCTTAGTCACCTGAGAACTCACACTGGGGAACGTCCCTATTCCTGCTTAGTGTGTGGGAAAGGTTTTACTGAGAAAGGACAACTGCTTAGACACCAGAGAACTCATACTGGTGAGCGTCCTTATTCATGTTCAGACTGCAGTAAATGTTTCATTCGGAAAGAACACCTTATCACACACCAGAAATGTCACAAAGGGGAGTCCTTATCCATGTGCTGAGTGCGTGAAAAGTTTTTCTCAGAAAGGAGACCTTCTCAAACACCAGAAAGGTCACTTAACAAAACAAGCATTTTTGCAACACTAAATAATAGACACAGAAGATTGTCACTTTTTATGCTCTGTGTGAGAATAATTTTACTAAAATAGGAAACCTCAGCCACCAGAGAATTCACAAAGGTGAACATCCTTATTCATTTTCATGGTGCGGTAATCATTTCAGTAACAAAAGAACATTAGAAAATTCAGATAGGAGAGCCTCAAAATATCAGCAAATTGCTTATTCATGTCCAGAGTACCAGAAAAAAATTCATTCAGAAGAGTCACAAATGCGAGTGCCCATTTTACAAGTAGTCACATGATCAAAGAGCTCTAACAACTGCATCTTCCTGTGCTGGTGACAACACTGTGACCATAGCTCTAAGGCATTGTCGGCCCTTTGTTTTAACAAAGGACCTTAACTGGAATGAGCTCGGTTCATAGAGAGTCCTCCATTGGTGATGGGAATGAGCTCAGATCATAGAGAGTCCTCCATTGGTGATGGGAATGAGCTCAGTTCATAGAGAGTCCTCCATTGGTGATGGGAATGAGCTCAGATCATAGAGAGTCCTCCATTGGTGATGGGAATGAGCTCAGATCATAGAGAGATCATCATAATCAGTGGATTACTCAGCATGTCAGTCTCATGTGATGAGTCCCGTCATTGTCACAGTGATTGATCTCGTCAGTGCTGACACACAACGGTCAGTGAAACCAGAAGAATCTTATTATATTTCTGCCATGTTTCTTTTTAATGTCACAGAGATTATCAGATCTTTAGATTTTTAATAGTGGAATAATTTGGGTCTTTGGAGGGGAGGCTCTAGGAAAAAAATGTAAATGTGAAGGTACGTGGCCTAAATATAGACATACGTTTCCAGTATTCCAGATGTGGGAATAGCGTAGTGTAACTGGTTTTACTTAATATTTTGTATTCTTTTTTATTTATTTAATGTAGCGATATTGTAAATCCTAATAAAAATAAAACAAAAACATCATCACAGCGATTATCAGTGACGTTTACAGACTGTCAGAGAATGTAGTGTGGATGGTGGGGGAGAGATGTCAGAGAATGTAGTGTGGATGGTGGGGGAGAGCTGTCAGAGAATGTAGTGTGGATTGTGGGGGGAGAGCTGTCAGAGAATGTAGTGTGGATGGTGGGGGAGAGCAGTCAGAGAATGTAGTGTGGGGGAGAGCTGTCAGAATGTAGTGTTTGTTACATTTGGCTACCAGAATCTCACACTTCAATATGGAAAATGACCTTTTATTGTATTGCTTAAAATACAGAGAAAGTTCTAAAGAAATATTTGAAACTCTAAATGACACTTTACACACTAATCCAGAAAACATTAAACAAACAACTAAGACAAATGGTTTTGGGAACTATGGAAAGACTTTTATATTTTATCATATATATATAATGTAACTTGAAAGTTCGTGGTATACTGAGCTTTGGGTGACGGGAGGACGCTAGTTTGTGTCCTCCCGAGAACTATGGGGAAAAGGCCTGACCGCATAACTCACATAGGAGCTCATGCTTACACAAAAACTACCGTATTTTTCGCTCCATAAGACGCACTTTTTTCCCCCAAAAAAGAGGGGGAAAATGTGCCTGCGTCTTATGGAGCGAATCCCGACGCCCGAGACATGCAGTTTCGGGCGCCGGGCGAGTAGTAGGAGCCACTGCTCGTTTAATACGAGTGATCTAATAACGAGATCACTCGTATTAAAGCCGAGCAGCGGCGACGATCGAGATCACAGCGCCACCTGTCTCAGCGGTCACTAACTGCAGCTTCTGTCATAGAAGCTGTGTCAGAAGCTACAGTCTGTCGAGTGCTCCATAAGGCGCCCCGGACCTCCCTGCGTCCTATGGTCCGGTGCGTCTTATGGACCGCAAAATACGGTAGATACGTAATGGGTCTTCCAGGAAGTCAGAATGAGGAGGATGAAAAGAAAAGAGCAGAGAAGGACAAGAAAGAGAGAGCGAGGGGAAAAAGAAAACAAAAGCCCAGAAGAGATTAGTGCTCCACCAGCACAGCTCGGCATTTCCCGGGATGTAACAAAACCAGTCCAGCAAAACCAAGTTATCCGCAAATTGTTCCTTGCGGTGCAAAGCTTCTACAATGTCCTCCATATTGTGGACTTGATTCACTTTAGAAAGCCACAAACTCACGGGACGAGGTGAAGTCCGTCTCCAACAGAGGGCAATCCGGGCTTTGGCTGCATTAAGCAAATGTACTTTTTATATCACTTAGTAGAAAGGAGGACGCGTTGTACAGGAGGCGGGTCATTCCCCAGGTCTACCCCAGTCAGTTGGAGGATGAACGCCAAGACTTTGTCCAAAAAGTGTAACAGTGGGTGCTTGGTCCTTCAATAAAGAAGGGGGCAGAATCCGGCCACTCGGTGTATATAATAATCTCCCAAAAAAGGGTATAAAATTCATTTCAGTACAGCGCTGCATGACGGAATAAATGTCAGTCAAAGTACCACAGCGCTGAATACTGAAAAATGGCCTGGATGGGAAGGGGGTTTAACACCACGGATGTCAACTGGTTAAAGACCGGACTGTCAGCCGAGAATCTGGGTCTGAACGTGTAGTCAATGTTAGGGCAGAACGGGGGAGGGGCAAGACTGGTACAAGACAACAGAAGGGTAACAGTGCATCAAATTACTGCAGATCTTAATCGGGAATCCTCTCCAATGATCTCTGAACGCATTGTTCGCCGTACTCTGCGTCGTATGGGATGTGGAAGACGAAGGTTGGAACACCTCTGCTGTCTGCAGGTAACAAGATAAAATGTCTCCAATTGGCACAGGAACACAAGGATTGGACAGTCGAGGAAAAAAGTCATGTGGTCCGATGAATCACGTTTCCAGTTGCATCATGCAGATGGCAGAGTGAGAATTTGGCGGGAACCGCATGGAAGCATGCACCCCACACGCACGAGTACAACCCTTCCAGCTGGTGGGGGCGGTGTTATGGTTTGGGGGCGTGTTTTCCCGGCATGATTTGGGCCCTTTAATTCGTCTGAATAGCACAACATACCAAAGTATCGTCGCCGATCAAGTTCCTCCGATCACGTTGATGGCGTATCCCAATGGAGAAGGCTTCTTCCAACAAGACAATGCGCCGTGCCGCGGCGCTCGTATTGTGCAGGAGCGGCTTCAGGAACACGAGGGAGACTTCACCTCGCTTAGGTGGCCCCCGCAATCACCAGATCTCAATTGCAGCATTTGTGGGACGAAGTTGAAAGAGCCAATCAGGCAGCTGGTTCCACAACCATCAAATCTCACGCGCTCTTCATCAGGCGTCAGATTCCTCACATCACCTTTCATCATCTCGTGGAGTCAACGCCGAGAAGAATCGCCGCCGTATTGAAGGCAAAAGGCGGCCCAACGAAGTACTGATGGGGGGAGGGGCATAATGATCTGGCCACTCGGTGTATAGAGTCAACAGTTTGCGCGGCGCTTTACAATATAAGAAGGACATGACAATCACAATACAATTCAAGACAAGATGGGGGGAGGAGGGCCCTTAGTTGCCGTAATATTCCCCGAAACTGCCCACTATGTCCCCGGAGGAACGTAGCCAAACGTGCCATGTGTAGAGGCAAGTGGAGACACGTTTGATTGGAACCTTTATTCCCGCAAAGCCAACAACCGCCCAATTCTTAACACACGGCGGTCTTTGCTTTTCTTTTTTCAGTTTCACTTCTTTATCAGTTTTAAAAAACACCAAAATCAAATTTGTTTCGTTATATTTCTTCATTGTTTCCGGTTTTTAATCAGCCGTAATATGTGCGACCAAATCGGAGAATACACCGAAGGATGGGAAAAAAACATCGAAAGGCTGCAGATTCCAAATTCCCCACAAGGTGGCGAGCTCACTTATTGTCATGGAAACGCACACGCAGGAAGTGATGTGAACATGAAGGCAGGAAGTGATGTCACATTTAAATAGGAAGTTTTAGGTGAGAGGCGATTTTGGAGGAAGTAGAGAGGAGACATTGCTGGAACTGGCAGCAGAGGAGGTAATAAGATATTATGTTATAGATACACCCAGTAACCCCCCCGTCATGTCCGTCCTCGTCCTCCATAGTCACTGTGATGTCTGTTATGGTTTTTAGACCAGATACATCCTAAATATAGAGCCATTTATCCAACTGTCCATCCAGAGCCGCCATTTATAGACCGGATACATCCTAAATATAGAGCCATTTATCCAACTGTCCATCCAGAGCCGCCATTTATAGACCGGATACATCCTAAATATAGAGCCATTTATCCAACTGTCCATCCAGAGCAGCCATTTATAGACCTGATACATCCTAAATATAGAGCCATTTATCCAACTGTCCACCCAGAGCCGCCATTTATAGACCAGATACATCCTAAATATAGAGCCTTTAGCCAAATGCTTCATTTCTCAACCTCACATTATGTTAGTGGAGGATTGTTGGTCCCTTTGGAACCTAATCATAACCCGACTGGTTGTCCTGCCTCTTGTCATGTGATCCTGAACTCCAATCCCAGCACAGATGACCCCTATTTTGGTGGAGTTGGCTGTCATGGTGACATCAGTGTCCTCAGTACATGCCGTGTCCAGTGACAGTAACAGGACAGAGCTCACACTATAGACATTCCCGGCCACTGTGCACACACAACAATGTCATGTCTACATCTCCTCCATCATACATGATCAGTAAACGTGTATTCTCTCTAATCCAATATTAATTAGATAATACTATATGAAGCCCAACTAAAGCTGACGTGTTTTTACTTTTAGATGAATTTTGGATGGGTTAGAACCTCTGCCAGATGATGTTTTGTCTGTTCTTCGTTTTGGGCTAATTTCCCCTCCCATCCTCTTCTGTGAGACATCGGTCACCTGGACATAAAGTGAAGGGAAATCTCTCCAACCGGGATATATATTATAAGAAGCAGTCGGAGGTGTCAGAACTCTGGAGGAAGTCTGTGCAGACATTATTCATCCCGGGACAGTCCAGATCATCCTCCGTTTATTATTTATCTACAGGGAGGAGCGTCCGGTATAGATCACATGACCACATCAATGAGGATGGACAGAGACCAAAATCATATGGCTGAGAGGATACTGGATCTCACCCTGGAGATCATCTACCTGCTGACCGGAGAGGTGAGGAGGATTCTGGGAGGTCACATGACATCACCCCGATCCCTATTCATAACACACAGACCTGACCGGAGAGGTGAGGAGGATTCTGGGAGGTCACATGACATCACCCCGATCCCTATTCATAACACACAGACCTGACCGGAGAGGTGAGGAGGATTCTGGGAGGTCACATGACATCACCCCGATCCCTATTCATAACACACAGACCTGACCGGAGAGGTGAGGAGGATTCTGGGAGGTCACATGACATCACTCTGATCTCTATTCATAACACACACCTGACCGGAGGGGTGAGGAGGATTCTGGGAGGTCACATGACATCACTCTGATCTCTATTCATAACACACAGACCTGACCAAAGGGGTGAGGAGCATTCTGAGGAGTCTTTATTGATAATTGCTTCTGTCTTGTTTTACTCAGGATTATAAAGTAGTGAAGAAAATATCTGGTGATCCTTTAACACCCAACAAATGTCTTCCGAGGACATCACCCACCACAAAGCCTCCACTTCACTGCCCTTCTATCTCTCCATGGAGGAGTGGGAGTATCTAGAAGGACACCGGGATCTCTACAAGGACGTGGTGATGGAGAATGCCCCGCCCCTCACATCACCGGGTAAGAGGAGAGAGCAGTACGGAGGCTCCGCCTACATCCCCCATCATCTGATACACACATAGAAACAATGTATTCAGTCAGTGTGTGTGTTTCCTACAGATGGATGCAGTAAGAGGAACCCACCAGAGAGATGTCCGCGCCCTCTGTATTCCCGGGATCCCACCCAGGAAGATCTCACCCTCCCCCACCATGATCAGGTAGATGGGACTCGGCATGTAGTTCGAAAAACATTTCTACATTTCATTCTTTCTATGTAACCTCTTGCCCCTTTTTACAAATGTATTTCATCATCTTTGATGTCTTTCAGTTCTTCACCCTGAACCCTAAAGTTGAGGTTAAAGAAGGAAAAGATAAGACGTTGGTGAGTGGAGCTCAGCAGTCTACGGAGGAGGGGGAGATGACTATGAGAAGTAAACAGGAGGAATCTTCTCTACAGATGGACATAAGTAGGTCATAAATGTAGAAACAATTCACGCTTTTGTTTTACTGTTGCTGTCACACTTTGTATTCATCTCCTGGACTCCGAGAACAATACTTCTGCAGTGCAGCACCATGTCGCCACATAGTGGTGTTCTTTAGACTCAACCAACCACTGTGATCATCCAGGACAGTGGTCTTCTGTGGTCATCCAGCACAGTGGACTTCTGTGGTCATCCAGCACAGTGGTCTTCTGTGGTCATCCAGCACAGTGGTCTTCTGTGATCATCCAGCACAGTGATCTTTTGTGATCATCCAGGACAGTGGTCTTCTGTGGTCATCCAGCACAGTGGTCTTCTGTGATCATCCAGGACAGTTGTCTTCTGTGGTCATCCAGCACAGTGGTCTTCTGTGATCATCCAACACAGTGGTCTTCTGGGTGATCCAGCACAGTGGTCTTCTGTGATCATCCAACACAGTGGTCTTCTGGGTGATCCAGCACAGTGGTCTTCTGTGATCATCCAACACAGTGGTCTTCTGGGTGATCCAGCACAGTGGTCTTCTGTGATCATCCAACACAGTGGTCTTCTGGGTGATCCAGCACAGTGGTCAGGTAAAACTAAAACTAAAATAACAACACTATCTGTATGTTCATGAACTCTGACACTTTTCTGAAGCATTACACCAAATATTACGTGTGGCCCCTTAATGGTTTGAAAGACCATGCTTGATGCCCCCTATACCTAGTAAGGTCTCCATGATTGCTGTACAACATCTGAAAGGTCCATCTCCATTCTTCAGTATATGGTCATGTTTCCAAGAAATGAGGTGGAGGAAGGTCCATGTCCATTCTTACAGTTACAAGGCCATCAATATACAAATACGGTTCCCCAGTGTGATTTGGGTGTATTGTGTTTGCGGAGCTGTTATAGCGGCAAAGGGCGGAGCCAACCCAATACTGAACCCTACGGACTAAGACTGGGATGCCATTAGAGTTCATGTGTGAGGGCCGACGTCCCAATACTTCTGGCAATATAGTGTATATGACTCCTGAATGTGAGGAATGCTAAAAAAAACTTTTCTTTGAAAATTGTTTCCCGGCAGATGGACTCCATGTCTGGAATGTTTCTGAAGGACGTCTCATATTATCTTCAGATTGTAACGCCATCACACGATATTCTCTGGGAGTGAATCCCATTACTTATATTAGACATCATGGACCTCAGCATTCAGAGAGATCAATGGATCCGTCCAATGATAGAAATCTGAAATCTCAAAGTACGGAGAGATCAACCGATCCACCTAAGAAATCTTCTTCAAGCCAAGGAGCGCGTTCATTCTCATGTTCAGTGTGCGGGAGATCTTTCACCAAAAACAAAAATCTTCTTAGACACAAGAGACTTCACACAGGTGAGCATCCGTATTCATGTTCAGAGTGTGGGAAACGTTTCAATCAGAAAGGAGAACTTGTTGCACACGAGAGAAGTCACACAGGTGAGCGCCCCTATTTATGCTCAGTGTGTGGGAAAAGCTTTATTGCGAAGACAAGACTTCGTAGGCACCAGATAATTCACACGGGGGAGCATCCTTTCTCATGTCCAGAATGCGGGAAATGTTTCTGTCGGAAAGGAAATTTTCTTTTGCACCAGAAAATTCACACGGGAGAGCGTCCTTTTTCATGTTCAGAGTGTGGGAAATGTTTCTTTACGAAAGGTTACCTTCAAAAACACCAGATAATTCACAGTGGTGAGCGTCCATTTGCATGTTCAGAGTGTGGGAAAAGTTTCACTACAAAAGTACACCTTCGTAGACACCACAGAACTCACACAGGTGAGCGTCCTTATGTTCAGAGTGCGGGAAATGTTTAAATAGCAAAGAAAGCCTTTGTAAACACCAGAAGATTCACACATGCTAGCATATTTGTTTCATGTTCAGAGTATGAGAAATGTTCTATAGACAAAGGTACGATGACAGAAAACAGGTGGAGCTGGTCATTAAGGGGTTCATCCTGGAAAGTTGCAGTTGGAGTCCAACAGAAGAACTTCCTTCTCTTCTTCTATAACTAGGAGACTCTTGTTATGAAATCTGTCAGCTACGGATCCTGGTCTCTTCTCACCCTGATGGAGGAGTCCTCATTTCTCTGATGTCATTTTACATAATACAAAATAACAATCCCGCAAGAAGAGTGGGGGCCCCTCATCACATGCAGACCCGGGAACTCTGGAGATAGAAGTGTAACGCCCCATGAGCCAAACATTATCTCGGGGGAGGATAGACTCAAGTGGTGTGATCAGTGGGCCATAGAGTGTTGAGGGCGTGACAAAAATACTGAATGACAATACACGGGGCAACAAATGGGCCATTATGACAATACATGGGGCAACAAATGGGCCATCATGACAATACATGAGGCAACAAATGGGCCATCATGACAATACATGGGGCAACAAACTAACCATCAAGACAATACATGGGGCAACAAATGGTCCATCATGACAATACATGGGGCAACAAATGGGCCATCATGACAATACATGGGACAACAAATGGGCCATCATGACAATACACAGGGCAACAAATGGGCCATCATGACAATAAACGGGGCAACAAATAGGCCATCATGACAACACATGGGGCAACAAATGGGCCATCATGACAATACATGGGGCAACAAATGGGCCATCATGACAATACACGGGGCAACAAATGGGCCATCATGACAATACACGGGGCAACAAATGGGCCATCATGACAATACACGGGGCAACAAATGGGCCATCATGACAATACACGGGGCAACAAATGGGCCATCATGACAATACACGGGGCAACAAATGGGCCATCATCCATCATGACAATACATGAGGCAACAAATGGGCCATCATGACAATACATGGGGCAACAAACTAACCATCAAGACAATACATGGGGCAACAAATGGTCCATCATGACAATACATGGGGCAACAAATGGGCCATCATGACAATACATGGGACAACAAATGGGCCATCATGACAATACACAGGGCAACAAATGGGCCATCATGACAATAAACGGGGCAACAAATAGGCCATCATGACAACACATGGGGCAACAAATGGGCCATCATGACAATACACAGGGCAACAAATGGGCCATCATGACAATACACAGGGCAACAAATGGGCCATCATGACAATACACAGGGCAACAAATGGGCCATCATGACAATACACAGGGCAACAAATGGGCCATCATGACAATACACAGGGCAACAAATGGGCCATCATGACAATACACAGGGCAACAAATGGGCCATCATGACAATACACAGGGCAACAAATGGGCCATCATGACAATACACAGGGCAACAAATGGGCCATCATGACAATACACAGGGCAACAAATGGGCCATCATGACAATACACAGGGCAACAAATGGGCCATCATGACAATACACAGGGCAACAAATGGGCCATCATGACAATACACAGGGCAACAAATGGGCCATCATGACAATACACAGGGCAACAAATGGGCCATCATGACAATACACAGGGCAACAAATGGGCCATCATGACAATACATGGGGCAACAAACTAAACATCAAGACAATACATGGGGCAACAAATGGTCCATCATGACTATACATGGGGCAACAAATGGGCCATCATGACAATACATGGGGCAACAAATGGGCCATCATGACAATACATGGGGCAACAAATGGGCCATCATGACAATACATGGGGCAACAAATGGGCCATCATGACAATACATGGGGCAACAAATGGGCCATCATGACAATACATGGGGCAACAAATGGGCCATCATGACATTAAACGGGGCAACAAATGGGCCATCAGGCAATACATGGACAATGGTGCCAATAAACAAGCAATGACAATTCAAGACAAATACAGGAACATCCAATCAGAGCTTCTCTTTCATCAATGGACCTGTTTTATCAGCTGCTATTGGATGCAGCACTTCAATCATCTTTACTTTATTTATGGTTAAAAAAATGGCTTTCCACTAGTCCGGAAAATGGATAATTTTTGAATATATTTGATGTATTTTTACATTGTTATGAAAGATTTGATTTCAATTAAAAATTCACATTGTATGGTAATTTATTTTTGTATTTTCTAAAATAAACAAGAAAGTTCTACACGTTATAATAATCTGTTCCAGAAGATCCATTTCCACATGTGTGTCTGAATACAAGAGAATGTCAGAGAATGTAGTGTGGATGGTGGGAGGAGAGATGTC
>NW_017309760.1:45223-47201 GCF_000935625.1 Nanorana parkeri | reverse complement strand
CGGTCACTGCTGCTCTCTCTCCTTCTGCAGGGTGTCTGGTCCTGTCTCCGCCCCCCTCATGTAGTGGGCGGGGCTCCCACGGCTCTGCACAGGCTATATACAGCACGGTGACGATGTGACGCGTATTGTTACAAGGTAGTATCTGGGTTTGCGGAGACATTTGGTTGTTGAGTTGATATGTTTACATGAGCATGTTTGTGGTCGGAGGTCCGGCGGGTCGGCGTAGCGGCCGGGTGATCAGGAGGTCAGCGTCCTCTGAGGGATCAATATTCACTAATGATTACCGATCAGAGAAGCCGATACGTAAACAATGACGTCATGTGATCCAGGAATGTCGCTGACCCCGGCAGGTCAACATTACGTCACATGACTGTCCAGTGCCCCTCCCCCAGACATCGGCGTAATCATCATCATCATGGATCCCGTGTTTGCGCCGTCCAACCACCGAGACATGCTGCATGCAGGAGCAGAGCGCTCCCGTCACCTGTCTGCACGGCGCAAGGAACACGTACAAGTCTGAATCCAACCAATCACATCGCAGATCAGATCCATGTGTCCATGTCACTGATCCCGCCATGGAGGTCCTTGTTCAGACACTTCCTGTTATAGGGTGACAACGCTCCGTCCTTGTTCAGACACTTTCTGTTATAGGGTGACAACGCTCTGACCTTGTTCAGACACTTCCTGTTATAGGGTGACAACGCTCTGTCCTTGTTCAGACACTTCCTGTTATAGGGTGACAACGCTCTGTCCTTGTTCAGACACTTCCTGTTATAGGGTGACAACGCTCTGTCCTTGTTCAGACACTTTCTGTTATAGGGTGACAACGCTCTGTCCTTATTCAGACACTTCCTGTTATAGGGTGACAACGCTCTGTCCTTATTCAGACACTTCCTGTTATAGGGTGACAACGCTCTGTCCTTATTCAGACACTTCCTGTTATAGGGTGACAACCGTCTTATACTCCCACACCAACTGGGACTTGTAGTTCCCCTCCAACTTGTCGGCAAAACCTTTGGCACCCTGAGTCCCATCCCCGCTGGGCTCTCCATAGAACTGGTCTTGCTGGTCCGGCCAGGACTTGGAATTTTCTGTTTTTCCTTCTACAATATGAAGTCCCGGCCGGGGGGTGGGGGAGGCGGTGGGGCCTTTAAGAACCTTCTACAGACAATGGAAATAAAATGGGGTCACCCCCCGGTCACCGAGGGGTAAAGTGAATGTCGGGGCGACATGTGCAATATATAAAGATCACTATCCTGCCAACAACCCCGGGAGCTCCCAACTTCCTGTCCAACGTGACAACGTTACCTCTGCTGCCCTGAAATCCTGAACAATGTTGTCACCCTCACTGGAGTTCTCTGCCACCATACAGAACACCCTCCCCCCCCCCATTATGTTATAGAGGAGAGGGGTGGGTCACCGTTGTCACAACCCGCACGGTGAAACGCCATCGCTGGAGTGTATGGAGACAGGAAGTGGCCGCAAAGAGGATGCAGGAGATCAGCAGCACTGAGATGGAACAAAGGCGCACAACGCATGGTGACTTCCCGACTCCGCCCCCAACGCCTCATACGGGGTATATAATGGGGTTCGGGGGGGGGGCTCCCCATCCATCTGCTGCCATAGATGCCCCCTGTTATTGGGGCTCCTCCCCCATTCCTCGGGGGCGGTCCCCCCTCCATATACATTGTATACTGTACGTTGCAAAATTATATGCTGAGCGCGGAACCATGTATTGTGTTAACCCTTCCGCTGCCAGCGATGTGCGCCGGATGCTGCTGGCAGGGGCCCCTCCGAGCTGGAATCGGAGAGGTGACACCGGGGGTCTAATAGACTCCTAGTGTCACCCTAAAGAGAACCTGTCACCACCTAATATGCTGACACATAGGGGGCTTGTGAGCCTCCCCTCCTCCCACGTGATCACAATGATACAAAGTAAAGAAAAAGTTTGACAAAGTTAAATAAAACAAATTTGAAC
>NW_017309760.1:44284-45208 GCF_000935625.1 Nanorana parkeri | reverse complement strand
CATAAAACAAAACATCAAGTTCACTGCACATGTCGGGAGTCGCCGCGCGCGCCAGAGTGCCGGCGGTCGTTCTCCGGACAACATTCGCGGATATCTCTGAACTGGTGACCTGTGCGGGTTTTTATAGCTCCGCCTCTGGACAATTTGGGGTGCCGGATTTCGTCGGGGGGCACGCAAATTTTTACCCTCGGCATGCCGGGTGTCTGTTTACTCCTCGCGACCTCGTCTTTTATATCTCGCAAAGATAATGGGGGAGGGGAATTTACTAAAATCTGGCGCCCCTGTGCGCGGCAACCAATCAGCTTCTCTCTTTCATTTTCAAATCTTAACTGAACGAACTGAAGAGAGAAGCTGATTGGTCGCCGCGGGGCAACTGCTCCAGATTTCGATACATTCCCTTCTATGTGCATTATGTGGTGTTTTGGGGCACCAAAATGACCTCAAGTGTAATTTTTACTGAAGTTTTTGGGTTCCATAAATGTAATGCGACGTAAACATCTGCAGCTGCCGCCATTTTATCCTCCGGGGTCCCTGCGCTCAGGAAATATATACGTTTTGGGGGGTTTTTAAGTAATTTTCAGACCTAAAATGTGGATTATAACGTGCGTGTAACACACACGCACACACGGCGCCCCGGCAGTGAAAGGGTTTAATGTCACTGAAGATACTTTGTATCGGCTTCGTTCCATAAAACGTCTTTTTGTTTCTTCTTTTAATAAAGTTTCAGGTTATTTTGTTGCCATTTTGTTTCTTCTTTTAATAAAGTTTCAGGTTATTTTGTTGCCATTTTGTTTCTTTTTTTAATAAAGTTTCAGGTTTTGTTTTTTCCTTTTCGTTTCTTTTATCGCAGGATAAAGTTTTGTTGTTTTTTGTTGCAGACGTCCACGTGCCGTCCCGCGCGCTCGGGTTCTGTCTGGAGCGGTC
>NW_017309760.1:40280-43133 GCF_000935625.1 Nanorana parkeri | reverse complement strand
CTCAAGGAAAAAAAGCAGAAGAGAGCGGATGATGGGGGTAGTGAGCGCACCCCATGAGCCCCCCACTTTGGCGCAGAGGAAAGGTCGACGGTTCTAAGATGCTGGCTGGGAGCGGATCGGGATTTCAGCAGAAGAGGACCTTGCGACTGATCTCTCTGTGTGTGTCTGATATGTCTCTGTAGAGCTGCAATACATTTCACCTGGAGACACATAGTTTGGGGTTCCAGAACAATGGCAAAGCTGACAGTTGGGGGTTCCGTGGCACAGCTGACAGTTGGGGTTCCGTGGCACAGCTGAAATTTGGGGTTCCTCGGCACTGTAACAGTTGGGGGTCGTAGGACATTGGCACAGCTGACATTTGGGGTCGTAGGACATTGGCAAAGCTGACATTTGGGGTTCCGTGGCACAGCTGACATTTGGGGTTCCTTGGCACTGGAACAGTTGGGGTCGTAGGACATTGGCACAGCTGACATTTGGGGTTCCACGGCACTGGCACAGCTGACAGTTGGGGTTCCAGGGCGTGCCTAGGTTGACCATATCCAAGCAGATATCTGACAGTTGGGGTGCAGACTTCGTTCTCTATCCGCTCCGATCCCCCCGGTTGGGTATTAGTGGCGCACAGACGGGGCGACATTTTGGGTTGATGTTGGTAAATCTCCCCCATGTATCACCCCTCCAGAGCCCATGTGACCCGAGTTCTGCCCGTTGGGGGAGGGGGGGGTGTAAAAAGAAAACCTGCTCCCATTTAAAGGGGCAGCGTATCATTTGCAATGCAAAGCGGCATTGAGATGAAAGATGAACGGATTGCCGGTCACAATGTCACAATAGTGTGCGAGACGACAAAGACATCGGACAATGGAGGGGGAATCGTTCCGGCGCATACGCGGAGGACTCACGTCTCGTATCTGAACTTCTGATAGAGGCCACCAGAGGAGAGAACAACTGCAAGGAGCCCGGGGGAAAGGGATGCGTTCCTGAACTTGTAGCCCCCCAATGATTGCCTCTCCTCAGGGGGGCGTCTGTGTATGAGGGATGATGATCATGGGATCTTATTGTGATATTCATCGTCCGATTCGATGGCCGGGTCGTGAACCCGCGGAGTCATGTGATCCAATGCAGACATTTGCGGAAGAAGTTACAGAAATCGGTCACAATTCTAGCAGCGCGTGGCCGCGCCGGCACCAGCAAAGGGCGACTTTTGTCGATGGAGTCGGGCAGAGAACTGTCGGCCCGAAAAGTCACTGTAGCCAATCAGCTGTAGTCGCTGGTATATGGGGGGTTGTATGGGACAGGCTATAGGGGGATCTCGGTGGTGGGATGGGATCTCGGTGGTGAGACGGGATCTTTGTGGTGAGACGGGATCTCTGTGGTGTGACGTGGTCTCGGTGGTGGATGGGATCTCGGTGGTGTGACGGGATCTCGGTGGTGTGTTGGGGTCTCGGTGGTGTGTTGGGATCTCGGTGGTGAGACGGGATCTCGGTGGTGTGACGGGATCTCGGTGGTGTGACGGGATCTCGGTGGTGAGACGGGATCTCGGTGGTGGGATGGGATCTCGGTGGTGGGATGGGATCTCGGTGGTGAGATGGGATCTCGGTGGCGCGATGGGATCTCAGTGTGGCGGGATCTCGGTGGCGGGATGGGATCTCAGGCACTCCGTGTCATACTCCGGCATATACTGAACCCGGGAGAAGATCACATGGAGGATCAAAGCCAAGCGGGGAGAAGGAATGAAGAGAACGGAAAGACGATAATGAGGATGAATGGCGTGAAGGAGGAAAGCGGTTTTCTTGTATCGCGGTCACGCGCGCTTCACTCATCTGCTGCTAATCACCGAGTTCCGTGTCTGATGGATGGTGATGTGTGTAGTCCCTTTGGGGTGGTGGGTGGAATGGTGTTCCCTCCTGATCCCTCCCAGAGTTCAGATTATTAGGTTCATCAGCTTCCCTCTAATTTCACCAAAGTGCCTGAGAAGCGGGAGGAAGGTGCGAGAGCTCCTCTGAGGGAGCAATGGACGCTTCTCTGCCACGTGATGTGTACATCTAGACCCGGCCGGGTAACCGGGGCGCCAACGCTCCTCAAAACTAACCCGGGAACCTAACTCTTTGGGTTTTCTCGGGTTGCTGTTAATGGAGCTCCTGGATTGGACAGTCTGGCTCCTAAATTCCATATGTGTCCCCCTCCCCCGAGTTGGATAGTAGATGTGCCGGCAGATACGAGATATATATAATGATAGGGTGATGTACAAGGAGGTGTGATGAGAGGAAGCGATGTGAGGAGGGGGGACGGTATAGGGGTCGTAGCCGGGGTCACACGGGCAGCTTTATGATGTAACTGGAGACAAAGGTCACGGACAAAGGTCAGACATTCTATCTCCTTGTCCGGTATTTTTAGAGCCGCCGCACTATACAGGGTCCCACTCCGCTCAGTCCATAGGGAGCACGCCGTCCCTACAGTCCCATACACACATTCCAGGGACAACCTGTGGGATGGAACCAGAGGAATCTCAAAGCAGCACAAGAAGAATATACAACCTCCATGCATCTAGACCGGGGGATAGGCAACCTCGGCACCCATGATGTGGTGAAACCACAAACCCCATTGACTGTTAGGGGCATGCAATGCCTCATGGGACTTGTAGTTTCACCGCACCTGGAGTGCCGAGGTTGCCTGCCTCTGGGCTAGAACTTCAGCATTCTATATATCTGCACCGATTGGACTTCTCCATGTAAGTTAGAAACAGAAGAGTGACGGCAGAAAAAGTCCGAGGGGGCCATTAAGTCTGCACTTTAAGAAATAGAGTATTGGCCTTATCTGACACACGTCCATTGAGGGCCATGTGACAATGTGTCTTTG
>NW_017309760.1:35450-40098 GCF_000935625.1 Nanorana parkeri | reverse complement strand
CCGACCAATATTCCAGTGTATCCCCCCCCCACTGCTCTTTCCAATCCTAAAATATATAAAATAATGTCATTTATCCATTTTTTTTCACCTGTCCACTCCGCTGTCCACTCCACTTCCCACTCCACTGTCCCTCTCATGCTCTATGGTGTCCATCCGATCCCCTCCCAGCTCCATGCTACTTATGTGCATTTTCCAATCATTCTATATAACAGGCAAACCTCGTCCCTCCAGCTGCTCCGAAACTATAAACTCCATCATGCCTCTGCCTCTGGGATTCATGTCAGAGTCTTGCAATGCCTTGTGGGATTTGTAGTTCCACCACAGCTGGAGGGCCAGAGCTCGTCTACCCCTGTTATATAAGATGGTGTCCCATTACAGTCCATTCTATCCCACTCGAAATCTACGCCGCCTTCCATTCCTCCCAGACTGCTCCGCCCTTACACCCCTTGACGAAAAGCGTTTAGCCTCCCACCCCAGAAGTCAGCCATTTCACCCCCTTACCTACCCCCCGGACTGTTAGTCTGGCCCCAGTACAGCTGTGGTTTGGAATTGGGGTTAAGGAAAGACGTGACATTGCAGCCCACGCGTTTCTTCTCCGGAGCCTGCAGAACGTTTCACAGCAGATGTTCTCCATCAGAGGTCCCGAGTCCTTCCTCACACACCACTAGCTGCAGACAAATCCCACAAGGCATTGCAATTCCGGGTCCTGCGTGAGGTTCCCATTCCGGGTCCTGCGTGAGGTTCCCATTCCGGGTCCTGCGTGAGGTTCCCATTCCGGGTCCTGCGTGAGGTTCCCATTCCGAGTCCTGCGTGAGGTTCCAATTCCGGGTCCTGTGTGAGGTTTCCATTCCGGGTCCTGCGTGAGGTTCCCATTCCGAGTCCTGTGTGAGGTTCCCATTCCGAGTCCTGCGTGAGGTTCCCATTCCGAGTCCTGCGTGAGGTTCCAATTCCGGGTCCTGTGTGAGGTTTCCATTCCGGGTCCTGCGTGAGGTTCCCATTCCGAGTCCTGCGTGAGGTTCCCATTCCGAGTCCTGCGTGAGGTTCCCATTCCGAGTCCTGCGTGAGGTTCCAATTCCGGGTCCTGTGTGAGGTTTCCATTCCGGGTCCTGCGTGAGGTTCCCATTCCGAGTCCTGCGTGATGTTCCCATTCAGTCACAGTTCACTTCTAAGTTATCTTTATATCCGAGGCCCGAGCAGCCAACATAGGCCGAGGTCTATGGTCATAGGACTACACAGCCACTCACACCGAGCAGAACCAAACCCCACTATGTCTACCTCCATCATGAGTCCGCCATGACGTCCACCGTGACTCCACCTCCACTCCACCATGACACTGCCGTGACTCCACCACCACTCTACCATGACTCCACCATGACGTCCACTATGACTCCACCTCCACTCCACCATGACTTCACCTCCGCTCCAACGTGACTCCTCCATAACTTCACCAGTATTATTATTATACGGGATTTATAGAGCGCCAACAGTGTGCGCCGCGCTGTACAATATAAGGAAGACATTACAGTCACAATACAAGTCAAGACAAGATGGTAAGGAGCGCCCTGCCAGTGCAGGGATCGGCAGAGGGAGGTTGCAGACACTGAACGGTTGGTCAGGTGAATTAGTCTGGCAGCTGCATTCATGATAGACTGAAGGGGGGAGGAGCCTGTGTAGTGGTCAGCCAATGAGGAGGGAGGTGCAATAGTGAAGACGAGAGATAACAAGGGAGTGGATGAGTAGTTTTGCGGTTTCCTTGGTGAGGAAGGGGCGTGTTTTGGAGATGTTACGAAGGTGAAGGCGGCAGGACCATCACACCGCTGCTGCCGCCATCTTCATCCCGGTCTCTCTTTTTTTGGATTCGGCATCTTCAGCCACCTTGATGGGCTGGCCTTGCGTTGAGCCGGTGTTGATCAATGTAGATGAAGCCACCTGATGTGAATGAGCCCCAACTGTGTACAGTTCAGTGAAAATCTGTTGCCACCCCGAATCTCAGGCGCCGGGGTCACTGACGCACAAAATACCGCTGCGTGTTCTTTGCAAAATGCGGTGCAGACTGATTTACAATGGCGGCATGTCTGCTGTGCATTACATAGGCCGTGGTGGGCCATCGGGATCGTATCCCAGAATGGGAAGAATTTCACTCCGGGAATTCCATCCAATGATAAATTCTTCTATAAAGGGGCCCTGTCACCGCGGGGTCACCTCCAGACACAGGGCAGCCTGTAAACGGAGAGGAATATAAACTTATCTTTTTGGCGCCCCGCGTGTTGGAAAGCCGCCACTTTGCTATGCCACCCTTCCATATAGAATCCGCTCCCCAACTTATGGTTTGGTGGGAGGAACCACAGCGTGTGGAGGGGGTGGCAGGTATCCAACTCACCAGAAGGGTGGAATACCTGCAGCAAATCGGCGGCATTGCCACACACGGAATGCAGAAGAGTCCTCCCGCACTCCTTGCTGGTATGTCCCTTGCGGTGGGTGCTGTAGTGACTGCGGATGGCGCTTGATCAGGTCATGGACCTTTGGTTTAGTTTAAACAATAACATGTGTGAGTGGAAACGTCGTCTACGTATCTCTGCAATCCATCATTGCCCAGTCCTTACAGCTGACATCACGTCTAAGGGGTCGGTGACCAATCATATTGTCAGTTTAAAGTCACTAGGGATGAGCGGGGGAGGGGGACGTTGGCAAACTTGATTGAGCGGTGACATTTTTTGCTCTCAATGTAGTTAAAAATGGCGGCAAATGTGACTGTACAACGAAATTAAGGTTAAAAATCTCCCCTCTGCTCATTAACAAAGCCATGTGACACCCCATTAACAAAGCCATGTGACACCCCATTAACAAAGCCATGTGACACCCCATTAACAAAGCCATGTGACACCCCATTAACAAAGCCATGTGACACCCCATTAACAAAGCCATGTGACACCCCATTAACAAAGCCATGTGACACCCCATTAACAAAGCCATGTGACACCCCATTAACAAAGCCACGTGACACCCCATTAACAAAGCCACGTGACACCCCATTAACAAAGCCACGTGACACCCCATTAACAAAGCCATGTGACACCCCATCAACAAAGCCATGTGACACCCCATTAACAAAGCCATGTGACACCCCATTAACAAAGCCATGTGACACCCCATTAACAAAGCCACGTGACACCCCATTAACAAAGCCATGTGACACCCCATTAACAAAGCCATGTGACACCCCATTAACAAAGCCATGTGACACCCCATTAACAAAGCCATGTGACACCCCATTAACAAAGCCATGTGACACCCCATTAACAAAGCCATGTGACACCCCATTAACAAAGCCATGTGACACCCCATTAACAAAGCCATGTGACACCCCATTAACAAAGCCATGTGACACCCCATTAACAAAGCCATGTGACACCCCATTAACAAAGCCATGTGACACCCCATTAACAAAGCCATGTGACACCCCATTAATAAAGCCATGTGACACCCCATTAATAAAGCCATGTGACACCCCATTAATAAAGCCATGTGACACCCCATTAACAAAGCCATGTGACACCCCATCAACACAGCCACGTGACACCCCATTAATAAAGCCACGTGACACCCCATTAACAAAGCCACGTGACACCCCATTAACAAAGCCATGTGACACCCCATCAACAAAGCCACGTGACACCCCATTAACAAAGCCATGTGACACCCCATCAACGAAGCCACGTGACACCCCATTAACAAAGCCATGTGACACCCCATTAACAAAGCCACGTGACACCCCATTAATAAAGCCATGTGACACCCCATCAACAAAGCCATGTGATCTCTCACGGTCGTTTCCGCTAGGGGAGGGGTCAGGGGCGGGGCTTGGCTCATCATTACCTGTATCTTATCTGATGTGAGGCCTGTAGGTTGCATGGGGTGGGGGGATGAGGAAGATAATTGGGGTTCATTTATTTTCAAGCATCCTTTGGCTCTCCATCATTTACCAAAACCTGAGCTTGGGTGGACTGACCCTTTAACCAGTATCAGGATGTGGCTGACATAAGACAATAAGACACAAAGAACGGCCATCTTCTCGGCTGGCCGCCATGTTTATGAAGAACAGATTCCTGGCTGAGCGGCGGCTCGGGGGATGGAGGTGGAGCAGATTTGGCACAGATGTGATCAGATCATTCACCGGCCAATCATTTCCTCCCCCCGCCCCCGGGCTGGATTCAATGAAGAACTCCTTACTTCTAATGTCATGTGACTGAAGGAGGAAGACGAATGTGTTCCATGGTTGGCCGGGATTCAGACGCAGCTGTCATGGGGTCTGTCACACACCCTGCGAATGTTTCATCTCCAGAGAACAATCTGCATTCCGGCTGGAAAAATCCAAATTCTCTCCGCCTGCGATCACTGCTGCGCCTTAAAGGGGAACTCCGAAAAAAAGGTCCTTCCATTCTAATGCACTCCAGCTGTGGTGAAGCTACAAATCCCATCATGCTCCTGCCTATAGGGGTCATGCCAGAGTCTCGCAATGCATCATGGGACTTGTAGTTCCACAGCAGCTGGTGTGCCGAGGTTGCCCACCCCTGACCCAGAACAAGTATTTAATATATTACAGCTCAGCGGTCATTAGGTGTGGTGACTGCACCCTCCGCCCCCCCCC
>NW_017309760.1:30671-33539 GCF_000935625.1 Nanorana parkeri | reverse complement strand
CCCCATACCTTCCAGTCCTTAGATGTGGTGGCTGCATTCGTTTTCTTTTTTTCAGGCTAAGATCATTTTCAGCAGCAACATGTACAGAACCTACCCGCTGATCCTGCCAGAAATCCAGTGTCCTGTCTGTGCTCAATGTTATCTCTCTACCCAGCTATCTCCTGGGAACTGCAGAACACCACCTTCCTTCCTATGCAATGTGTCATAGGGTGACAACGCTCTGTCCTTGTTCAGGCACTTCCTGTTATAGGTGACAACATTCTATCTCCATCTCCCGATTGTCCTCCTGTGTTGTCACCTTGTCACATGGGCATCTGATGGTGACCACAAGTGGCCATTGCAGCACACATGCATGATTTACTGTTGTCACCATCAGGAAACCCGCCATGCAGCCATCGCTGGAGTGCATGCAGACGGGAAAGAGGCAGCAGGAGATCAGCAGCACTGAGATGAATGGTGATTGTTTTTGGTGATAACTAAGCGCCACCTTGTGCAGCTGCGATCTCTGGTGCGGCCCCTCACGTCTCCTCTCTTCATATCCCTGAACCTTGTGTGTTGTCTGAACACGTCTCCCGCACTCCCTGCCACAAGAACACTCATCTATGACCTTTCATTAAAGAGGACCTGTCATTAACTGTATACAGCGGCAGGAATAAATTGCCGCCATGTGACAATAACGGCCTCGGCGTCCCAAAACGCCGGAGACCTCCATACAGAGACCAGACTGAAGGGCCGTCAGAGGGGAGCGCTCGCCCGTCCACAGCTCGGAGACAAATCCTGTTTTTCCGATGGCTCTGAAGAAAGGGGAATTGGCCGTTTCCTCCTCTCAATGGTTGACGTTCGTCATGCGTGCCGAAAATAAACTTCTGTTGTGGTCAGGATGCTGACAGCGAGTATTTCTGTCTGACATCTTCTGTAGGAATAATTGCTGAGCTTCTGCTTCATTCTACGTACAGAGGTGAGGCCGCCGCCGAGCCCTAACAATAGGTCATTGTAACTCCCCGCGTCTCAGGAAACGCACCAAGACGGGGTCTACATGGAGGAGCGGATCCACAACGGGGTCACCAGGATCTTCTCAGCCTGACGGAGGAAGGGTGGGACGTCGTTCTACGGGGGAGATGATAGAGAAGAGAGGTGGCTGGGTCTTATAGGGGGCACTAGTGGGGCATATCTTCTGGTGTATGGGCTTGTGGGTTGAGAGCTGATCCACAAAGGGGTCACCAGGATCTTCTCAGCCTGATGGAAGAAGGGTGGGACGTCGTTCTACGGGGGAGATGATAGAGGAGAGAGGTGGCTGGGTCTAATAGGGTGTACTAGGTGTATATCTTCTGGTGTATGGGCATGTTGGTTGAGAACTGAACCTAAAAGGGTCACCAGGATCTTCTCATCCTGATGGAGAAAGGGAGGGACGTCGTTCTACGGGGGAGATGATAGAGGAGAGAGGGTATTGGCTCCAATAGGGTGTATTAGTGGGGTATATCCTCTGGTGTATGGGCTGACAGCTGATCCGGAAAGGGTCACCAGGATCTTCTTAGTCTGATGGAGGAAGGGTGGGACATCATCCTCTGGGGCAGCTGATAGAAGAGAGGGAGGTTGCTAGGTCTAAACGGGTGTATTAGTTGGGTATATCTTTAGTTGTATGGCCTTGTGGGTTGAGAGCTGATCTAGGATGGGTCACCAAGATCTTCTCAGCCTGATGGAGGAAGGGTGGGATGTCGTTCTCCATGGTAACTGATAGAAGAAGGTGGGTGTTGGGTCTAATAGGGTTTACTAGTTGGGTATATCTTTTGTTGTATGGCCTTGTTGGTTGAGAGCTGAGGGTCACCATGAGCTTCTCAGCCTGATGGAGGAAGGGTGGGACGTCTTTCCCTGGGGCAGCTAATAATAGGGTCTAATAGGGAGCATTAGTGGGGTATATCCTCTGGTGTATGGGCTTGTGGGTTGAGAACTGGTTCTAAAAGGGTCACCAGGATTTTCTCAATCTGCTGGAGGAAGGGTGGGACGTCGTTCTCCGGGGGAGCTGTTATAGTAGAGAGGTTGCTTGGTCTAATAGGGAGTATTAGTGGGGGTATATCCTCTGAGGAGAGAGGTGGCTGGGTCTAATAGGGTGTCTTACTGTGATATATCCTCTGGTGTATGGGCTTGTGGGTTGAGAGCTGATCCAGAAAGGGTCACCACGATCTTCTCAGTCAGCTGGAGTAATATTTGGACGTGGTTCTCCGGGGCGGCTGATAGAAGAGAGAGGTCGCTGGGTCTAATAGGGTCTCGCAGTTGGGTATATCCTCTGGTGTATGGGCTTGTGGGCTGAGAGCTGATCCAGAAAGGGTCACCAGGATCTTCTCAGTCAGCTGGAGTAAGATTGGGACGTGGTTCTCCGGGGCGGCTGATAGAAGAGAGAGGTCGCTGGGTCTAATAGGGTCTCGCAGTTGGGTATATCCTCTGGTGTATGGGCTTGTTGGCTGAGAACTGATCCAGGAAGGGTCACCAGGATCTTCTCTCCTGGAGTAAGGGTGGGACGTCATTCTCTGCTGGGTCTAATAGGGTCTCGCAGTTGGGTATATCCTCTGGTGTATGAGCTTGTGTGTTTGCAGCTCTGCAATACGCTGGGGTTTGAACCTTATGCAGGTGTCTCAGAGTCGTAGAGAAGAGACGATTCTCGGTCTGCTAATGTATTTTCATTAGTTGTGGTGTTTTCGGGAAGTTTGATTGCGCTTCTGAGAACCGATGAGAACCGGCAGCTGCTATGGAACCCAATACTGGTTACACATTCACCCATAGATTGCACGTCTCTCCTCTGCCCCTCCCCCCTTATACATTCACAGACCTTTGTTTTTCATAGTAAATACCTTTTGTTCCTCTACGAAGCCC
>NW_017309760.1:17821-29360 GCF_000935625.1 Nanorana parkeri | reverse complement strand
CCCCCAGGTCCTTCCCCCTCGCCCACCTGCATGCGCAAACTCGCCCCAGGCCTCGGACCTGGCTGACACCTGCAGACAAGCCGCAAAGTCTCCGCGCCACATATTGCAATGCGTTGCCTGTAGTCAGCTCAGTGTATATAGAGCTCGGCCCGTCGCTCGGCCTCATGCAGCCGCCACTCATCTCCTGCGAAGGTGTCACCTTAGAACTGTCGATACCACAGAGTATGTGATGGTGCGACGCGCAAGTTTCGTTATGTGACGTTCGGAGTGTTGCGAGCCAAGAAAAGCCCAGCGTCGTGGCAGTGAACGGGTTAAAGACAACCGTGCAGAGATAAGACAGCTGCGTGACAGGAAGTCATAGAGAAAAGAACACGCTGATAGGGGTAGAAGGCAGGAGACATGCGGGATATGAGTCTGCACAGACTGGCCTGCTAACACTCACGTACCGCACTGCAAGGCTTCACAATTTAACACTTTGTATTCCTCAAATGAAGAACTCTCCGTACTGAGAATATCTCCTACTGAGCACAGCGGCCTTCCCCAAAGTGTCTGCCCCCGAGGAACCCCCGGAGATGATTATGTCTGCAGTGCATGGTACCGTATTGGTGGTCAATGAGAGGAGGGATTCCTTACATTGGGGGTCAGTGGGACAAATGCCCATTTCAATGGTGGTCAGTGTACGGTCCCTTACATTGGGGGTCAGTGGGAAGAATGCTCCTTACATTGGAGGTCAGTGGGAAGAATGTTCCTTACATTGGGGGTCAGTGGGAAGAATGCTCCTTACATTGGGGGTCAGTGGAAAGAATGTCCCTTACATTGGGGGTCAGTGAGAAGAATGTCCCTTACATTGGGGGTCAGTGGGAAGAATGCTCCTTACATTGGGGGTCAGTGGAAAGAATGTCCCTTACATTGGGGGTCAGTGAGAAGAATGCTCCTTACATTGGGGGTCAGTGGGAAGAATGTTCCTTACATTGGGGGTCAGTGGGAAGAATGCTCCTTACATTGGGGGTCAGTGGGAAGAATGTTCCTTACATTGGTGGTCAGTGAGAAGAATGCTCCTTACATTGGGGGTCAGTGGGAAGAATGCTCCTTACATTGGGGGTCAGTGGGAAGAATGCCCCTTACATTGGTGGTCAGGGGTCACTTACCTGGGAAATGAAAGAAGAAGCTCCAATGGTCCCAGTCCGGTGGTTCTGCTGAGTGGTGTTGGTACCAGAGCTATGTGGCCACCATCAGTCAGGAGATGAATCCATCACTGCTCATGGAACCCCTGGCAGCCTCTGGGGGGAACCCTGGCTGGCTGAGAAATACTGGGGCTTTAGAATATTTCACATGACTGAACGGGGTGGGGGGAGGGGCACCTAGAGTCCAGGCATTTGATGTTGAGCGGTAACGACTCCGGAAGCTCCTCATTGTTCTAAGAAATCAATAAAACACGCCATCACGTTTCTCCGATGTTTGGGGCAGATTGGGGGTGAAAGTTCTCGGAGGGAAGAATTGCTGAGTTCTGAGCACAGACGTGATAAAGGGACGGCGCACACGGATCAATATGACGACTGATCGTTCAATGCGACTAAAATGATCAACTTTAATAAAAAGACGCAAACTAAAGATCTCCCATGTGACCGATTTGGTGATCCATCGATTGGTTTCAACTTTGCCAAGATAAACGGCTGCGCTCCAATGATACTGATCGCTTCTGATCGATGGATCCAATATCCGGGTGTTTGGGGATAACTGATCATAATTCAGATGGATGACATGTTTGTTTTGAATAGAAGGTTTTACATTCATAACCGATGGATTATATTATTGATCAATATGTCCGATCAATCACAAAATACAGAACAATACTCGGTATGATAATCAATGATCGATCTCTTGTTTCTGATTGTTCGGATCCCAAATCTCGATGTGTACGCCCAACACTGGAGACGACTTAAAGTGACACTCCACTCCGGAGGTAAACCTTAAAAATCCCTCCAAGTCCCTGAACTCTGAGCAAGTATCTCCTCTCAGACTGCTGGAAACATTTCCTTTCTTCTATGTTATTATCATTCAGGATTTATATAGCGCCGACAGTGTGCAGAGCGCTGTACAAAATAAAGGAAGACATTACAGATACAATATCATTGAAGACGAGATGGTTGGGGAGAGGGGAGGGGGGGGCGATAGAGTTTAATTTATGTCCCCGCGTCCTTTCTGCAATCATCGGAGGAACCCAAACTCCATACCGGCATTAGATACATTGTAACATTTGTTAAAGTGACAGTACACTCCGGAGTTAAATCTTAACTATACATCCGAGTCCCTGAACTCTGAGCAACAATGTATCGTATTTGTGTCACTCGGCTGGAGATCCTCCAATCGTCTCTGACACCGTCCTTCCTTCTGGAGGGTGACTACGTCTGTTCCCCATGCTCCCTGTGTGTGCTGTAGTCACCGCTCCAAGCTCCTCCCCTACATGGACTACAATGTTTAGTTTACTGATTTGTATTGAGATTGTAGTCCATCCCGGGGGGGGGCAGAGCTTGGAGCGGTGACTACAACACACACAGGGACCATAGGGAACAGACGTAGCCCCCCTCCAGGAAGAAGGACAGTGTCAGAGATGATTGGAGGATCTACAAATAAGATACATTGTTGCTCGGAGTTCGGGGACTTGGAGGGAGTTTTGTGTCACTTTAAGTACAATGTCCTGATTTGTATATTTGTTGGCGGTCGGTTTTTCTGAGTATTGAAGCCTGAGGATCAGCCAATCAGCCAGCGAGGAGTCAGCAATGGCGCCCCCCCTCCCCCCGCGTGTCAGGGACGGCTGAGGTGAAATGTCGTTTACAGTAAAACGCGTCCAACAGGAAGATCTTCTCACTGTGCGTACAATGACATTCTCCAGACAGACATCCATCATCCTGCGGATTCCCCGGGTGACACGGCGGCTCGTTCACAGATTCTGACCGATGAGAACAATGAGGCTGGGTTCACACCTAGGCATATCGAATATGCGCGTTTGCCGCGTGTTACGTGACGCGCGTTTTACTGCGATTCGTGTTTCCGAGGGCTACCTGGCTGTATCCCAATGGAAACGCGCGACAAAAACGCCCCCAAAGTAGCTCCGGTACTTCTTTGTGCGTAGGGCGTTTTGTAGCGCGTTCATACGGCCTGTAATACGCCCGGGTGTCAACCATACCCATAGGAAATAATGGGATTTCGGTGTTTGAGCGTTTTGCAGAGCGTAGGAACGCGCTACAACACGCCGAGGTGTGACCCGGGCCTGAATGTGTATTGCAGAGCTCGTAGTCCTCGTCCCCGGAATCATATCCGAGTCCAAGGATCAACATCTCCTCGTATTCAGCATCAATATCGGCCCAGAGGCAGCCCAGGGGGGTATAGAATGTACAGCACAGCGTACAGAGGGCCCGGGGAGTATATCATGTATCGTCGTGTGTCATGACATCCACATGTACTGGCGGTGCTTTCCCCTGACATACGGGATGGGGGAGGGGCCGGGCTCAGTGACGTCATGATTGGGCCGTTTTCTAGTAAATATGATTTATAGAGCCGCTGATATCACAATGGCGGAAGTCTCAGAGAAGGAGTTACCCTTTAAGTGTGTCTGCTATTGTAGTCATGTGACACAATGACAACGTCGTATCACACCGCCCGCCGCCGACACAACAATAGTGATCGGGGTCACCTCTCTCTCAGAGACCAAACCTTCCTCACCCTCCCCACCCCCTCACACTTCTCACACTCCTCACCTCCTAATCCTTCTCAACTCTTCACCCTCCCCACCTACTCACCATCCTCATTCCACTCATCCCTCTCACACTTCTCACCTCCTTACCCTTTTCACCTTCCCCACCTACTCACCCTCCTCACACTTCTCACCCTCCTCGCCTACTCACCATCCTCACCTCTTCATCCTCCTCACCCTCCCCACCTACTCACCATCCTCATTCCACTCATCCCTCTCACCCTCCCCACCTCCTTAACCTTTTCACCTTCCTCACCTACTCACCCTCCTCATCTCCTCACACTCCTCACCTCCTCATCCTTCTCAACTCTTCACCCTCCCCACCTACTCACCATCCTCATTCCACTCATCCCTCTCACACTTCTCACCTCCTTACCCTTTTCACCCTCCCCACCTACTCACCCTCCTCACACTTCTCACCCTCCTCGCCTACTCACCATCCTCACCTCTTCATCCTTCTCAACTCTTCACCCTCCCCACCTACTCACCATCCTCATTCCACTCATCCCTCTCACACTTTTCACCCTCCCCACCTCCTTACCCTTTTCACCTTCCCCACCTACTCACCCTCCTCATCCCTCTCACACTTCTCACCCTCCTCACACTTCTCACCCTCCTCACCTTCTCACCCTCCTCACCTCTTCATCCTCCTCACCTACTCACCCTCCCCACCTACTCACCCTCCTCACCTCTTCATCCTCCTCACCCTCCTCACACTTCTCACCCTCCTCACCTCTTCATCCTTCTCACCCTCCTCACCTCTTCATCCTTCTCAACTCTTCACCCTCCCCACCTCCTTACCCTTTTCACCCTCCTCACCCTCCTCATCCCTCTCACACTTCTCACCTTCCCCACCTCTTCACCCTCCTCTCCTAAGTTCTCGGAGGGAAGAATTGCTGAGTTCTGAGCACAGACGTGATAAAGGGACGGCGCACACGGATCAATATGACGACTGATCGTTCAATGCGACTAAAATGATCAACTTTAATAAAAAGACGCAAACTAAAGATCTCCCATGTGACCGATTTGGTGATCCATCGATTGGTTTCAACTTTGCCAAGATAAACGGCTGCGCTCCAATGATACTGATCGCTTCTGATCGATGGATCCAATATCCGGGTGTTTGGGGATAACTGATCATAATTCAGATGGATGACATGTTTGTTTTGAATAGAAGGTTTTACATTCATAACCGATGGATTATATTATTGATCAATATGTCCGATCAATCACAAAATACAGAACAATACTCGGTATGATAATCAATGATCGATCTCTTGTTTCTGATTGTTCGGATCCCAAATCTCGATGTGTACGCCCAACACTGGAGACGACTTAAAGTGACACTCCACTCCGGAGGTAAACCTTAAAAATCCCTCCAAGTCCCTGAACTCTGAGCAAGTATCTCCTCTCAGACTGCTGGAAACATTTCCTTTCTTCTATGTTATTATCATTCAGGATTTATATAGCGCCGACAGTGTGCAGAGCGCTGTACAAAATAAAGGAAGACATTACAGATACAATATCATTGAAGACGAGATGGTTGGGGAGAGGGGAGGGGGGGGCGATAGAGTTTAATTTATGTCCCCGCGTCCTTTCTGCAATCATCGGAGGAACCCAAACTCCATACCGGCATTAGATACATTGTAACATTTGTTAAAGTGACAGTACACTCCGGAGTTAAATCTTAACTATACATCCGAGTCCCTGAACTCTGAGCAACAATGTATCGTATTTGTGTCACTCGGCTGGAGATCCTCCAATCGTCTCTGACACCGTCCTTCCTTCTGGAGGGTGACTACGTCTGTTCCCCATGCTCCCTGTGTGTGCTGTAGTCACCGCTCCAAGCTCCTCCCCTACATGGACTACAATGTTTAGTTTACTGATTTGTATTGAGATTGTAGTCCATCCCGGGGGGGGGCAGAGCTTGGAGCGGTGACTACAACACACACAGGGACCATAGGGAACAGACGTAGCCCCCCTCCAGGAAGAAGGACAGTGTCAGAGATGATTGGAGGATCTACAAATAAGATACATTGTTGCTCGGAGTTCGGGGACTTGGAGGGAGTTTTGTGTCACTTTAAGTACAATGTCCTGATTTGTATATTTGTTGGCGGTCGGTTTTTCTGAGTATTGAAGCCTGAGGATCAGCCAATCAGCCAGCGAGGAGTCAGCAATGGCGCCCCCCCTCCCCCCGCGTGTCAGGGACGGCTGAGGTGAAATGTCGTTTACAGTAAAACGCGTCCAACAGGAAGATCTTCTCACTGTGCGTACAATGACATTCTCCAGACAGACATCCATCATCCTGCGGATTCCCCGGGTGACACGGCGGCTCGTTCACAGATTCTGACCGATGAGAACAATGAGGCTGGGTTCACACCTAGGCATATCGAATATGCGCGTTTGCCGCGTGTTACGTGACGCGCGTTTTACTGCGATTCGTGTTTCCGAGGGCTACCTGGCTGTATCCCAATGGAAACGCGCGACAAAAACGCCCCCAAAGTAGCTCCGGTACTTCTTTGTGCGTAGGGCGTTTTGTAGCGCGTTCATACGGCCTGTAATACGCCCGGGTGTCAACCATACCCATAGGAAATAATGGGATTTCGGTGTTTGAGCGTTTTGCAGAGCGTAGGAACGCGCTACAACACGCCGAGGTGTGACCCGGGCCTGAATGTGTATTGCAGAGCTCGTAGTCCTCGTCCCCGGAATCATATCCGAGTCCAAGGATCAACATCTCCTCGTATTCAGCATCAATATCGGCCCAGAGGCAGCCCAGGGGGGTATAGAATGTACAGCACAGCGTACAGAGGGCCCGGGGAGTATATCATGTATCGTCGTGTGTCATGACATCCACATGTACTGGCGGTGCTTTCCCCTGACATACGGGATGGGGGAGGGGCCGGGCTCAGTGACGTCATGATTGGGCCGTTTTCTAGTAAATATGATTTATAGAGCCGCTGATATCACAATGGCGGAAGTCTCAGAGAAGGAGTTACCCTTTAAGTGTGTCTGCTATTGTAGTCATGTGACACAATGACAACGTCGTATCACACCGCCCGCCGCCGACACAACAATAGTGATCGGGGTCACCTCTCTCTCAGAGACCAAACCTTCCTCACCCTCCCCACCCCCTCACACTTCTCACACTCCTCACCTCCTAATCCTTCTCAACTCTTCACCCTCCCCACCTACTCACCATCCTCATTCCACTCATCCCTCTCACACTTCTCACCTCCTTACCCTTTTCACCTTCCCCACCTACTCACCCTCCTCACACTTCTCACCCTCCTCGCCTACTCACCATCCTCACCTCTTCATCCTCCTCACCCTCCCCACCTACTCACCATCCTCATTCCACTCATCCCTCTCACCCTCCCCACCTCCTTAACCTTTTCACCTTCCTCACCTACTCACCCTCCTCATCTCCTCACACTCCTCACCTCCTCATCCTTCTCAACTCTTCACCCTCCCCACCTACTCACCATCCTCATTCCACTCATCCCTCTCACACTTCTCACCTCCTTACCCTTTTCACCCTCCCCACCTACTCACCCTCCTCACACTTCTCACCCTCCTCGCCTACTCACCATCCTCACCTCTTCATCCTTCTCAACTCTTCACCCTCCCCACCTACTCACCATCCTCATTCCACTCATCCCTCTCACACTTTTCACCCTCCCCACCTCCTTACCCTTTTCACCTTCCCCACCTACTCACCCTCCTCATCCCTCTCACACTTCTCACCCTCCTCACACTTCTCACCCTCCTCACCTTCTCACCCTCCTCACCTCTTCATCCTCCTCACCTACTCACCATCCCCACCTACTCACCATCCTCATTCCACTCATCCCTCTCACCCTCCCCACCTCCTTACCCTTTTCACCCTCCTCACACTTCTCACCCTCCTCGCCTACTCACCCTCCTCACACTTCTCACCCTCCTCACCTCTTCATCCTCCTCACCCTCCTCACACTTCTCACCCTCCTCACCTCTTCATCCTCCTCACCTACTCACCCTCCCCACCTACTCACCCTCCTCACCTCTTCATCCTCCTCACCCTCCTCACACTTCTCACCCTCCTCACCTCTTCATCCTTCTCACCCTCCTCACCTCTTCATCCTTCTCAACTCTTCACCCTCCCCACCTCCTTACCCTTTTCACCCTCCTCACCCTCCTCATCCCTCTCACACTTCTCACCTTCCCCACCTCTTCACCCTCCTCTCCCTCCTCATCCCTCTAACCCTCATCACCCTCCTCTCCCTCCTCATCCCTCTAACCCTCATCACCCTCCTCTCCCTCCTCATCCCTCTCACCCTCCTCCTCCACCACCCCATTGTTTGTTATTGCAGCACAGAACAATGGGCAGCGGCGCTCTCCGGCTCACACTCCGGCGCTGCGATAAGATACATGGGCGATGTGAGAGGGAAGACATTGATACATTGTGTCACCGAATACGATACACGTGTCCTGAGCTATGGGCCCAACGACTGTCACAGCGACGCACGTTACTGCCACCGGCGCTGCGTTTGCCAATTCATCCTGAACGGTTTGTAATAACTGTCAGTGTGTCTGTTGGCTCAGACTTCCCATTGCCTCATCACCTCTTCCTTCCGATCACGCCACCCATTGTAGGAACGCATGTGGTCATTCTGAATGGCACGCGTTGTGCTACAGCACACATCCATCACAAGGTGCATCGGGGTGCCAGAATTAGGGATGAGCTCAAGTTTGGGTTGAACCAGCTTTGAACCTGAGCTCCTCCGAATAAAGACCGCTTACTGCTGCTCCCCCTTCTTGTGCAGGGTGACTGGTCTTGTCTCCGCCCACTCCTGTAATAAAGACCGGTCACTGCTGCTCTCTCTGGTCTCGTCTCCGCCCCCTTGTGTAGTACCCCATAGTGGGTGGAGCGTGCTGGGCCCCTCCCAGAGCTCTGGTGTCTGCACAGGTTATGGACAGCACAGTGATGATGTCGCTGGGTAATATCTGGGTTTGCAAAGGCATCTGGTGGATTTATATTGGAATAGGAGTTTCTGTGCCCGGAGTTCAGCTTTAGGTTGGCTGTGCTGTCCAGTCATTCCCGGGTGACAGAATTAATGGCTTTAAAGTCTCCACTGCTAATCCCGGCCGACTCCGTGTGTGAGGACGACACCGTTATGTGGGAGGGATCTCAGCTCTGTGCCGGCTAACCGGGAAAAACCAGCTGACCAATTATTCCCGAGGAGGACGGGAGAGGACGGGAGAGGGGTCAGTGCCCAGAGATTTCCTTCCAGTGTTCCTGTGAATCGCCTTGAATGGCTGAGCGCACCCTCTCCCGTCCCCTCCCGTCCCCTCCCGTCCTCTCCCGTCCTGTCCTCTCCTGTCCTCTCTCCTGTCCTCTCCCGTCCTCTCCCGTCCTCTCTCGTCCTCTCCCGTCCTCTCCTATCCTCTCCTGTCCTCTCCCGTCCTCTCCTGTCCTCTCCCGTCCACTCTCGTCCTATCCTATTCTCTCCTGTCCTCTCTCCTGTCCTCTCCCGTCCTCTCCCGTCCTCTCTCGTCCTCTCCCGTCCTCTCCTATCCTCTCCTGTCCTCTCCCGTCCTCTCCTGTCCTCTCCCGTCCACTCTCGTCCTATCCTATTCTCTCCTGTCCTCTCTCCTGTCCTCTCCCGTCCTCTCCCGTCCTCTCTCGTCCTCTCCCGTCCTCTCCTATCCTCTCCTGTCCTCTCCCGTCCTCTCCTGTCCTCTCCCGTCCACTCTCGTCCTATCCTATTCTCTCCTGTCCTCTCTCCTGTCCTCTCCCGTCCTCTCCCGTCCTCTCTCGTCCTCTCCCGTCCTCTCCTATCCTCTCCTGTCCTCTCCCGTCCTCTCCTGTCCTCTCCCGTCCACTCTCGTCCTATCCTATTCTCTCCTGTCCTCTCTCCTGTCCTCTCCCGTCCTCTCCCGTCCTCTCTCGTCCTCTCCCGTCCTCTCCTATCCTCTCCTGTCCTCTCCCGTCCTCTCCTGTCCTCTCCCGTCCACTCTCGTCCTATCCTATTCTCTCCTGTCCTCTCTCCTGTCCTCTCCCGTCCTCTCCCGTCCTCTCTCGTCCTCTCCCGTCCTCTCCTATCCTCTCCTGTCCTCTCCCGTCCTCTCCTGTCCTCTCCCGTCCACTCTCGTCCTATCCTATTCTCTCCTGTCCTCTCTCCTGTCCTCTCCCGTCCTCTCCCGTCCTCTCTCGTCCTCTCCCGTCCTCTCCTATCCTCTCCTGTCCTCTCCCGTCCTCTCCTGTCCTCTCCCGTCCACTCTCGTCCTATCCTATTCTCTCCTGTCCTCTCTCCTGTCCTCTCCCGTCCTCTCCCGTCCTCTCTCGTCCTCTCCCGTCCTCTCCTATCCTCTCCTGTCCTCTCCCGTCCTCTCCTGTCCTCTCCCGTCCACTCTCGTCCTATCCTATTCTCTCCTGTCCTCTCTCCTGTCCTCTCCCGTCCTCTCCCGTCCTCTCTCGTCCTCTCCCGTCCTCTCCTATCCTCTCCTGTCCTCTCCCGTCCTCTCCTGTCCTCTCCCGTCCACTCTCGTCCTATCCTATTCTCTCCTGTCCTCTCTCCTGTCCTCTCCCGTCCTCTCCCGTCCTCTCTCGTCCTCTCCCGTCCTCTCCTATCCTCTCCTGTCCTCTCCCGTCCTCTCCTGTCCTCTCCCGTCCACTCTCGTCCTATCCTATTCTCTCCTGTCCTCTCTCCTGTCCTCTCCCGTCCTCTCCCGTCCTCTCTCGTCCTCTCCCGTCCTCTCCTATCCTCTCCTGTCCTCTCCCGTCCTCTCCTGTCCTCTCCCGTCCACTCTCGTCCTATCCTATTCTCTCCTGTCCTCTCTCCTGTCCTCTCCCGTCCTCTCCCGTCCTCTCTCGTCCTCTCCCGTCCTCTCCTATCCTCTCCTGTCCTCTCCCGTCCTCTCCTGTCCTCTCCCGTCCACTCTCGTCCTATCCTATTCTCTCCTGTCCTCTCTCCTGTCCTCTCCCGTCCTCTCCCGTCCTCTCTCGTCCTCTCCCGTCCTCTCCTATCCTCTCCTGTCCTCTCCCGTCCTCTCCTGTCCTCTCCCGTCCACTCTCGTCCTATCCTATTCTCTCCTGTCCTCTCTCCTGTCCTCTCCCGTCCTCTCCCGTCCTCTCTCGTCCTCTCCCGTCCTCTCCTATCCTCTCCTGTCCTCTCCCGTCCTCTCCTGTCCTCTCCCGTCCACTCTCGTCCTATCCTATTCTCTCCTGTCCTCTCTCCTGTCCTCTCCCGTCCTCTCCCGTCCTCTCTCGTCCTCTCCCGTCCTCTCCTATCCTCTCCTGTCCTCTCCCGTCCTCTCCTGTCCTCTCCCGTCCACTCTCGTCCTATCCTATTCTCTCCTGTCCTCTCTCCTGTCCTCTCCCGTCCTCTCCCGTCCTCTCTCGTCCTCTCCCGTCCTCTCCTATCCTCTCCTGTCCTCTCCCGTCCTCTCCTGTCCTCTCCCGTCCACTCTCGTCCTATCCTATTCTCTCCTGTCCTCTCTCCTGTCCTCTCCCGTCCTCTCCCGTCCTCTCTCGTCCTCTCCCGTCCTCTCCTATCCTCTCCTGTCCTCTCCCGTCCTCTCCTGTCCTCTCCCGCCCTCTCCCGTCCTCTCCCGTCCTCTCTCGTCCTCTCCCGTCCTCTCTCGTCCTCTCCTGTCCTCTCCCGTCCTCTCCTGTCCTCTCCCGTCCTCTCCTGTCCTCTCCTGTCCTCTCCCGTCCTCTCCTTTCCTCTCCCGTCCCCTTCTAGAACAATATGGCTGAGCTACATGAAATGGGCCTCCTCTGTCTTCCCATAGAGGGGATGGAGG
>NW_017309760.1:17515-17742 GCF_000935625.1 Nanorana parkeri | reverse complement strand
TAGGGTCACCTCCCCCTCCCCCCTCCGCTCTCCTCTCGCTGCTCTTTCCCACTGGCAGTGGTGGCAAACCTTTCACCTCTGATGGAGACGGGAGGACGGGGACCACACACACAGCGCTGCAACACCCCCAGGCCTCTGCGGCCTCCGTCTTCCCCCTTGAAGGTCACAGCATTGGAGGCTGTTATGAGTTCTCGGGGACATTGTGCAGAACCCCCCCACCCCCCCCG
>NW_017309760.1:15616-17463 GCF_000935625.1 Nanorana parkeri | reverse complement strand
CCCCCCCCCCGCCCCCCCTAGATAGGAAGGGGGGACAAATCCTGGGCAGAGGTATGGGGGCCCCGGACAAGCCCTGTGTCACCCCCCAACCCGCCCCACCCCAGACCAGTTCTGACACCAGAATGGGACCGGTTATACCCGCACACATTGCGTAATAACATGAGGAGCAAGCTGGAGAAAAGTCCCCTCCCCCGGTGATCGGTCTGCTGCAGGCAGGAGGAAGCATTCCCTCAGTCTCCCCTCCTCAGATAACGAGTATAAGGAGTCCACCATTGCGCTCTCTCCGGAACACTCCCCGGCCTGGCAATGCTCTGACTCAGCTCTCCGTACTGGCCCAGATAACCTCCCATCAACCTGTGTGTGCTTGTCTGTCATTACGCTTCCCAACACTGAACTCCGGCCTCCCCTTCAGTCTTCTATCTGACCTCCGTCCTCCCCTTCACTCTTCTATCCGACCTCCGGCCTCCCCTCCAGTCTTCTATCTGACCTCTGTCCTCCCCTTCAGTCTTCTATCTGACCTCCGTCCTTCCCTTCAGTCTTCTATCTGACCTCCGTCCTCCCCTTCAGTCTTCTATCTGACCTCCGTCCTCCCCTTCAGTCTTCTATCTGACCTCCGTCCTCCCCTTCAGTCTTCTATCTGACCTCCGTCCTCCCCTTCAGTCTTCTATCTGACCTCCGTCCTCCCCTTCAGTCTTCTATCTGACCTCCGTCCTCCCCTTCAGTCTTCTATCTGACCTCCGTCCTCCCCTTCAGTCTTCTATCTGACCTCCGTCCTCCCCTTCAGTCTTCTATCTGACCTCCGTCCTCCCCTTCAGTCTTCTATCTGACCTCCGTCCTCCCCTTCAGTCTTCTATCTGACCTCCGTCCTCCCCTTCAGTCTTCTATCTGACCTCCGTCCTCCCCTTCAGTCTTCTATCTGACCTCCGTCCTCCCCTTCAGTCTTCTATCTGACCTCCGTCCTTCCCTTCAGTCTTCTATCTGACCTCCGTCCTCCCCTTCAGTCTTCTATCTGACCTCCGTCCTTCCCTTCAGTCTTCTATCTGACCTCCGTCCTCCCCTTCAGTCTTCTATCTGACCTCCGTCCTCCCCTTCAGTCTTCTATCTGACCTCTGTCCTCCCCTTCAGTCTTCTATCTGACTTCCGTCCTCCCCTTCAGTCTTCTATCTGACCTCCGTCCTCCCCTTCAGTCTTCTATCTGACCTCCGTCCTTCCCTTCAGTCTTCTATCTGACCTCCGTCCTTCCCTCCAGTCTTCCCTCCAGTTGTACCGGCTCCTCTCCTGCACACTGGGAGCTCCTCACAATGTGCATCAGAAGCTGCAGCAACTCAGATAGAGGCCGCCTCATTTCCTGCCTGCATCATCTAGCCCTTTCCTCCCCAGCCTGACTGGCCCCACCCCTTTCATTCAGCTCTGTCAATCATGGCGGCTCAGCATCACATGTGGGCGTCACCTAGGGGTGGTCTGCATGCCAATCTGCTTAGGCACACCCACCCGTCAAGGTGTTGTGATATTTGCATAACTCCTCCCACTGCTTGAATCAGTGCTGAGGGCTCTGGAGAGGAGTACCGAGGCCGGGTGCTGGGATATTTATACAGCACCCTGCCGGCTCCTCCTGCCAGCCTGCATTGCATAGAGAAGCACAGAGGCCCGGTGATGACATCAATAAGATGTGCAATGAACACAGAAAGGATTTATTATAAAGTGATGATGGGGGGAGGGGGGCCACGGAAAGATATCAGCAGATGAGACGTCATGTTTGGCACAGCCTGGGACGCGTGGGGTTAATCTCGCCTTCTTCCTGTTGCACTGACGATGAAACCTCAGCGCTGCCGAAATGTAAAAATAAG
>NW_017309760.1:13829-15278 GCF_000935625.1 Nanorana parkeri | reverse complement strand
ACGTGCGCTGACAAGCCACATCACAGAGAGGCGCCGATGTGAGTCAGGTCTGCACCATGACGGCAGGAAAATGTCAGCCAGCCGGTTCTGAGAGGTAGGTGAGGGCACGTGGCTATGTATACAGAGACTCGGGGGGGCCCCTGGGGGGAGCGAGCGCAGCGTGCGTCAGCTGACATTGTATTGATCAGAGGGGCCCCGAAGTCTTCCTCTGATGTCACTGCACACAGCGAGCTTCTCACAATCTGCATCAGAAGCTGCAGCAAGTCAGATAGATCTCCCCTCATTTCCTGCCTGCATCATCTAGCCCTTTCCTCCTCAGCCTCACTGGCCCCGCCCCTTTCATTAACTTGATTTCAGCTCTTTTTCCCGGCCTGACTGTCCTTGGCCCCGCCCCTTTCAGGGAACGCTGCCCCCATTGTCTAGGATGGCATTATGGATCAGTTTGTGTGTCCCTCCCTCTGGAAAGCCCCGCACCTGAGGGGAATTGAGATCAGGTATCATGTGACCCCGCTCCATAGACGTGTGTGTGTCTTCCCAGGAATGGCGGGTGGGGATGGATCTGGATATTTGGTGTCTCCGATATTTGGTGTCTCCGATACTTGGTGCCTCCGATATTTGGTGTCTCCGATATTTGGTGTCTCCGATACTTGGTGCCTCCGATACTTGGTGCCTCCGATACTTGGTGTCTCCGATACTTGGTGTCTCCGATATTTGGTGTCTCCGATATTTGGTGTCTCCGATACTTGGTGTCTCCGATACTTGGTGTCTCCGATACTTGGTGTCTCCGATATTTGGTGCCTCCGATACTTGGTGCCTCTGATACTTGGTGTCTCCGATACTTGGTGCCTCCGATACTTGATGTCTCCGATATTTGGTGTCTCCGATACTTGGTGTCTCCGATACTTGGTGTCTCCGATACTTGGTGTCTCCGATACTTGGGGCCTCCGATACTTGGGGCCTCCGATACTTGGTGCCTCCGATACTTGATGTCTCCGATATTTGGTGTCTCCGATACTTGGTGTCCCGACCCAGATTGGGTTGCAGACGTTCGGTATCATGTGACATAACAGAAGCCGTCATGTGCAGTGATAAAGCGACATCTAAACTTTCGATGTGTTACATTGTATCCTCTCCGGGATCTGAGATGTGACTTCAAAACATTGCGGTTATTGTATCACCGACAACGTTCCTCTCCATGGGATGAAGACATTACAAATAGTCCGACCACAACATCGTCACCTCTCTCACAACCTGTGAAATTCTTCAACTACCGGGGTGCAGAGACCCTACCGAGGTGCAGAGACCCTACCGAGGTACAGAGACCCTACCGAGGTATAGAGACCCTACCGAGGTATAGAGACCCTACCGAGGTACAGAGACCCTACCGAGGTATAGAGACCCTACCGAGGTATAGAGACCCTACCGAGGTATAGAGACCCTACCGAGGTA
>NW_017309760.1:7648-13444 GCF_000935625.1 Nanorana parkeri | reverse complement strand
TGTCTCCGATACTTGGTGTCTCCGATACTTGGTGTCTCCGATACTTGGTGTCTCCGATACTTGGTGTCTCCGATATTTGGTGTCTCCGATATTTGGTGTCTCCGATATTTGGTGTCTCCGATACTTGGTGCCTCCGATACTTGGTGCCTCTGATACTTGGGGCCTCCGATACTTGGTGCCTCCGATACTTGATGTCTCCGATATTTGGTGTCTCCGATACTTGGTGTCTCCGATACTTGGTGTCTCCGATACTTGGTGTCTCCGATACTTGGGGCCTCCGATACTTGGTGCCTCCGATACTTGATGTCTCCGATATTTGGTGTCTCCGATACTTGGTGTCTCCGATACTTGGTGTCTCCGATACTTGGTGTCTCCGATACTTGGGACCTCCGATCCTTGGTGCCTCCGATACTTGCTCTACTTGATGTCTCCGATATTTGGTGTCTCCGATACTTGGTGTCCCGACCCAGATTGGGTTGCAGACGTTCGGTATCATGTGACATAACAGAAGCCGTCATGTGCAGTGATAAAGCGACATCTAAACTTTCGATGTGTTACATTGTATCCTCTCCGGGATCTGAGATGTGACTTCAAAACATTGCGGTTATTGTATCACCGACAACGTTCCTCTCCATGGGATGAAGACATTACAAATAGTCCGACCACAACATCGTCACCTCTCTCACAACCTGTGAAATTCTTCAACTACCGGGGTGCAGAGACCCTACCGAGGTGCAGAGACCCTACCGAGGTACAGAGACCCTACCGAGGTATAGAGACCCTACTGAGGTACAGAGACCCTACCGAGGTATAGAGACCCTACTGAGGTACAGAGACCCTACTGAGGTACAGAGACCCTACCGAGGTGCAGAGACCTTACCGAGGTACAGAGACCCTACCGAGGTATAGAGACCCTACTGAGGTACAGAGACCCTACCAAGGTATAGAGACCCTACTGAGGTACAGAGACCCTACCGAGGTACAGAGACCCTACCGAGGTACAGAGACCCTACCGAGGTACAGAGACCCTACCGAGGTACAGAGACCCTACCGAGGTACAGAGACCCTACCGAGGTACAGAGACCCTACCGAGGTACAGAGACCCTACCGAGGTACAGAGACCCTACCGAGGTACAGAGACCCTACCGAGGTACAGAGACCCTACCGAGGTACAGAGACCCTACCGAGGTACAGAGACCCTACCGAGGTACAGAGACCCTACCGAGGTACAGAGACCCTACCGAGGTACAGAGACCCTACCGAGGTACAGAGACCCTACCGAGGTACAGAGACCCTACTGAGGTACAGAGACCCTACCGAGGTGCAGAGACCTTACCGAGGTACAGAGACCCTACTGAGGTACAGAGACTGAGGTACAGAGACCCTACTGAGGTACAGAGACCCTACCGAGGTACAGAGACCCTACCGAGGTACAGAGACCCTACTGAGGTACAGAGACCCTACCGAGGTGCAGAGACCTTACCGAGGTACAGAGACCCTACTGAGGTACAGAGACTGAGGTACAGAGACCCTACTGAGGTACAGAGACCCTACTGAGGTACAGAGACCCTACCGAGGTACAGAGACCCTACCGAGGTGCAGAGACCCTACCGAGGTATAGAGACCCTACCGAGGTACAGAGACCCTACCGAGGTATAGAGACCCTACTGAGGTACAGAGACCCTACCGAGGTACAGAGACCCTACCGAGGTACAGAGACCCCACCGAGGTACAGAGACCCTACTGAGGTACAGAGACCCTACCGAGGTGCCGAGACCTTACCGAGGTACAGAGACCCTACTGAGGTACAGAGACTGAGGTACAGAGACCCTACTGCGGTACAGAGACCCTACCGAGGTGCAGAGACCCTACCGAGGTACAGAGACCCTACTGAGGTACAGAGACTGAGGTACAGAGACCCTACCGAGGTACAAAGACCCTATCGAGGTATAGAGACCCTACCGAGGTACAGAGACCCTACCGAGGTATAGAGACCCTACCGAGGTACAGAGACCCTACCGAGGTGCAGAGACCCTACCGAGGTATAGAGACCTTACCGAGGTACAGAGACCCTAGCGAGGTACAGAGACCCTACCGAGGTATAGAGACCCTACCGAGGTACAGAGACCATACCGAGGTATAGAGACCTTACCGAGGTATAGAGACCCTACCGAGGTACAGAGACCATACCGAGGTATAGAGACCCTACCAAGGTACAAAGACCCTACCGGAGTACAGAGACCCTACTGGAGTACAGAGACCCTACCAAGGTACAGAGACCCTACCGTGGTATAGAGTCCTTACCGAGGTACAGAGACCCTACCGAGGTAGATAGACCCTACCGAGGTAGAGACACCCTACCGAGGTACAGAGGCCCTACCGAGGTACCGGCCTCACTAGCGGGAATAAAGAAACTCTTCATGTAACAAGTCACTGAGCTCTCCTCGTAGATTCCGTGGTGTCTTTCTCCACTTCACTGGTTTCCATGTAACTATAGAGGACATGAAAGCTTCCTGATGGCTCTGATTATATCTCAGCAACCTCCGTCTGTGGCAGAGAGGGGACAAGGACATTGTAATGGATGAGAATTGCTTTCTGTAATAAGTTTATCGGTAAATGATGATAAATGATGACTTCCACATTATCTGCAATGTCACAGGAAATATTGTTCTCTGAGAGGGAGGAAAAGGCCGAGCCGCACATTGAGGTTTTCTTCCATTGTTCAAACCTTTGTGAGTACAGACAGTCCGCGACTTACTGACAACCCGTACTTACCAACCAAGGTCCACAGTTCTCCTAAATGTACCGCCAGCCGCCGTGTCCCTTCAAATCCCCGCTGCTCTCCGCTCCTGTGTTGGCGGAGGCAGCGGGGACACAGACCGCTGCTTTCCTCTGCTGCCCCCTGTACCTCCGCTGCAGTCCCGGCCGGTTCCTCCTCTTCTCCCGGTCCGTCCACTCCTCTTCCCCCAATCCGTCCGCTCCTCTTCCCCCGGTCCGTCCGCTCCTCTTCCCGGGTCCGTCCGTTCCTCTTCTCCCGGTCCGTCCACTCCTCTTCCCCCAATCCGTCCGCTCCTCTTCCCCCGGTCCGTCCACTCCTCTTCTGCCGGTCCGTCCACTCCTCTTCCCCTGTTTAAGTAAAAAAGAGTTAAATAAATAAAAATTAAAAATGCAAACAATTAAAAAAAAAATAAAGTTTATCAAATAAAATTAAAAATAGAAAAAAAACTTTTTCTGGTGTGTTTATTAAATAAAAGTTTTTTAAATTATATTATAATCTTCTGAACAAGGAGAACAGGCAGCAAAACAAACGTGACCCGTCCCTGTGCGATCCACAACTAAAAAAAGTATCTGTTCCGACTTACTTACAAATTCAACTTAAAGGAGAACTATGCTCAGTATACCCTAAGCTCACCCTAAGTCACCCCAGGCTCAGTATATAGGGAGCTGCAGCTCGCGGTACACTGAGACGCCGCAGCCGGAGCAGATCCCGACATCTCATAGTTCTCCTTTAAGAACAAACCTGCAGTCCCTATCTTGTATGTAACCCGGGGAGGACTGCCTGTATATCAATTCAAAGGGGGGGTGGGGGGTGCATTGCGGAGCCTGGCCTTGGGGCAGCAGGGAGAGTAAATCCGGTCCTGTGGCATCTTTTATGTACAATAAGAATGCATATCTGTGGTCCTGTGACATGCCCCCAGGTATGCACTATATTGCACATAAAAGATGCCACAGCCAGCCCAGGTAATCACACAGGACCCCAGGGTGCCCCCTGCCCAGCCCAGGTATTCACACAGGACCCCAGGGTGCCCCCTGCCCAGCCCAGGTAATCACACAGGACCTCAGGGTGCCCAGCAGCCCAGCCCAGGTATTCACACTGGACCCCAGGGTGCCCCCTGCCCAGCACAGGTATTCACACTGGACCCCAGGGTGCCCCCTGCCCAGCACAGGTATTCACACTGGACCCCAGGGTGCCCCCTGCCCAGCAGCCCAGCCCAGGTATACATATAGAAGGCGGGAGAGATAATTATTTCATGTTCCATGACTGGCTAGGTGGCCGTGTATTCCTGCACATGAGACTCCTTCAGATACTTTGAAGCCGAATAAGACTCCAATGTTATTTAATCACATGATACTTTGTATACATAGTGTATACTCTACAAAAAAACCGCCGCGAGGCGCTACAATGTTCCGGTTTGGCTTGAAGAAAAGGCGGCCGCCCTGTATGTGTATCGCAGCTGTAGACAGTAGCAGAGTTGAGCGTCGGACATACTTAAGGCCGGGGAGGTTGTACAGGAAGGAGCGCGGAGTGTCCGGGACGTTCCCCTCAAAACACCGGCTGGCTTCTGAACCGCAGAGGACAAAGTGTCAGCTTGAGGCGGGTCAGAGATGACAGTTCCTGCTGACCGATCCCTATTGTGCCTCTGTCTTTATTAGCGGCGGCCTCTCGCTGTGCGCTATACTCAGGGGCGTAACTAGATATCACAGGGCCCCGTAGCAAAATCTTGTATGGGGGGCCCTGTGATATCTAGATAAGTCCACCTGATAACCCAAACAGCCCACCTGCGGGTGTCACTGCAGAGCCCACCATAGACTCTCTATGGTGGGCTCTGCAGGGTCTCAGGTGGGCGGTCAAGCCCTCTTACCTGTCTGGCCGATCCTCTGTCCGCCCCCTTCTCCTCCATGGTCGCTTCTCCTCCGTCACTGGGCCCCACCTCCTCGATGACCGGGCCCGCCTCCCCATCGCTAAGACCTGCCTCTTCGATCGCTGGGCCCCGCCTCCTCCATCACTGCCGATGACGGGCCCAGCCACCTCCCCCGCAGCTGCTGGTTGTCACCAACTCAGCAGCGGCTGTGAGGAGGTACGCGCCGCTGCACATGTGAATGGCGGTGTGTTTCTCCTCACAGCCGCCAGTGACATGCCATAGCGACCCAGGCGACCCGCACGGCATCAGGGAGATGTCCTGGCCGGGGCCCCATAGCGGCCGCCTGGGTCGCTATGGTGATTGTTCTGCCACTGGCTATACACTGAAAATAGCCCCGGAGGTCTCGTGTACCGTGTGTAATGCGTGTACAGATGTGTGCTCCAACTAGTGCGTGTACAGACGTGTACTCCAACCATGGACTTGGTGGACTTGGAATAGGATGCGGGAGCTCACGGCTGTGCTGTGATCGAGGTGAACTCCGGGGGGCAAAAAACTTTAATTTGACATCATCACTGGGCTGTACATAGCCTGAGCAGAGAACAGAGCGGTGGGAGGGACCCAGCAGGCTCCACCCACTGCAGAAAACTACAGAAGGGGCGGAGACAAGACCAGTCACCCTGCACAAGGAGAGAGATCAGCAGTGACCGGTCTTTATTACAGGAGGGGGCGGAGACAAGACCAGTCACCCTGCACAAGGAGAGAGAGTAGCAGTGATTGGTCTTTATTACAGGAGGGGGCGGAGACAAGACCAGTCACCCTGCACAAGGAGAGAGAGCGGCAGTGAGCGGTCTTTATTACAGGAGGGGGCGGAGACAAGACCAGTCACCCTGCACAAGGAGGGAGAGCAGCAGGGAGCGGTCTTTATTACATGACTCTTGCATAAGGACGATCTCTGCTGATCCCAGAGTTGAGCTTTAAGGCCGGTAGCTGTAGAAGGATTTTGGCCCCCGATGTCCGCTGTGTGTCACCGTTGGGGGCCCCTTGTCCTTTCGGGCCCCCCATGCAGCAGCACAATCTGCACTCCCTGTAGAAGATTTCCATCGTACAGGAAAGGAGTCAGTTCGGGAGATAAGAGAAGACGACGCAGGCCGAG
>NW_017309760.1:5842-6821 GCF_000935625.1 Nanorana parkeri | reverse complement strand
CCCCGTACGCTGTGTGTGATGTATGACGGAGTGTCGGCGGCGTTTACCAGAAATGTATCCAGAGAACAGAGAATAGGAAGTCCCGGCAGATGTCACGGCACTGATAAATGTTTCCACTCTGTACAGGTAGCGGGGGCGACCAATCCTACACCCACGTATGATAGAAAGGAGGCAACCGACCCCACACTGCACCACATCGCACCTCGGAGCCGCGCCGACCCCACACTGCACCACATCGCACCTCGGAGACAGACGGAGGACAGGTGAGGCTCTGAAACCCAGCGAGCTGCCATAACTGAGAATAAGATGATAATTGTCGGTGTCAGATCTCTGTATGGGCTGTATCAGTGTAACTTCTATATTACCAGAAGTATCGGGGCGCCTTTACACGCACATGACCTTTTAGAGGGGAGCACTGGAGTCCCGGGGACACAGGATGCTCAGATGTAGAGGGGAGCACTGGAGTCCCGGGGACACAGGATGCTCAGATGTAGAGGGGAGCACTGGAGTCCCGGGGACACAGGATGCTCAGATGTAGAGGGGAGCACTGGAGTCCCGGGGACACAGGATGCTCAGATGTAGAGGGGAGCACTGGAGTCCCGGGGACACAGGTGGCTCTGACCAATGACAGGAAGCGCTGTGTACACTTTGATGTTCGCTCCGTTGGGAGGATCTTCTCTCTGGAAACATCCGGGAACATTCCGGAAGTCCTCAGACATTTACAGAAGGATACATTGTATTATCAGCCATCCAAGTCCAACCAAGTCTATGGAGACCGCCATGATGGAGTGACACCAATTCTCTCACTTCCTGTCCTGTCACCAAAAGAAAGACTAGAGCAGGAAAGGGGCTCGAACCCCACCAATGTCTATGCCCCCACTGGGTGACTGCCCCTCACTTCCTGTCCTGGTGACACCCTGTTGCCCACTGATGTACCCGGTATCACCAGGACAGGAAGGGTTAGCAGGGATTCCCCCCC
>NW_017309760.1:722-2245 GCF_000935625.1 Nanorana parkeri | reverse complement strand
GATTGCCAGACAGAGAAGCGTGATTGGTCCCTCCAGAGACCACGCCTCCACTTCTCTAGAGTCCAGTGGCGGCGCGCGTTACACCGCGGCACCCCACGCTTTGCATTGCACTTGGTGATGTGCGGCTTGGATGCAGCTGCTCGGCCATGGAAACCCATTCCATGAAGCTCTCTACGCACTGTTGTTGCGCCAATCTGACGGCCGCATGGAGTTTGGAGGTCTGTAGCTATTGGCTCTGCAGACAGTTGGCGACTTCTGCGCACTGTGCGCTTCAGCATGCGCTGACCCCGCTCTGTCATGTGACGTGGCCGACCACTTCCTGGCTGAGTTGCTGTTGTTCCCAGTTGCTTCCACTTTGTTATAATCCCAGTAACAGGCGACCGCGGTGGAATGTTTAGTAGCCGGGAAATGTCACGGAACACCTGAATCCAATGATTTGGAGGGGGAGGGGCCAATACTTTTGGCAATATAGTGTATGTGTTATATCTCTATGTATGTTATCAGGGTACAGTGTGTTTTATCTATATGGGTTTTGTAGCTTCTCTGGGCCATATAGGTCAAATGGGTTATAAGGGTTATGTGGGCTATATGGGTCAAGTAAGTAATTTGGGTTATGGCTGAGAAAGAGTGAAGGGAGAAAGTAGGAGTACCACCATTACTATCAGTCAACAACAGAGGGCGGGTGCAATAGCTAGTCTGCTATTGGATATTGCAAAGTGAAATAACCAATAGGAATCTAGCAATGCGTTCCTATGCTGGTTTGTTTTTTTTAATGATAGAAGCTATTGCTTCCCGTGCTATCTGCCATCATTTCAGGGGGGTTCACTCCCCCCCCCCATGGGGGGAGGGGGCAGAGGGCACCTCCTAGGGTTGCCACCTGTCCGGGATTCACCCGGACAGTCCGGGTTTTGAATGCTGTGTTCGGGTTTCGTGGCATCAGAAACCTCAGACACAAGATGTCAGGCAGACAGGGGCAACCAAAATTAAGATAAGGGCTACTGTCCCCCCCCACTGAAAACAGTCTCAACTATGATATTTACATATGAATGGGCGGCGCTATGTACATATGAATAAGCTACGACTTATGCTCCCCAAAAAATGTCTGCGCGTCGCTAGAGTGTTCGGGTTTGGCTTGAAGAAAAGGTGGCAACCCTAGCACCTCCCCGCAATGAGAAGGGAACCTCCCTGAAATTGCTTTCTTCAGGTTGGGATCCCTGTTATCCGCGGCCCAGCTTCCTCATTCCCCGGGAAGCCGGCTCCGTGTTCCCTCGTAGCACTGCCGGAAGTTCCGGTATCGGGATAAGTATCGGAGCCTTTGGGCGAGTCCTCTACTCGGTATCGGCAGGTGATACTAGTATCGGTATCGGTGCGCCCCCTATTCGTAATCTTTGGATTCGCATGGCTGAAGGTGCGAAGTGTCGTCAGATTCTCAGCCATGAGAATCGAAGGATTAACACCCGCGCAGACTTCCTGGCACCGCGAACGGGATTATGTGACCGCTTTACATAACAAGTTCAGACGAA
>NW_017309760.1:0-652 GCF_000935625.1 Nanorana parkeri | reverse complement strand
CGAGACCCGCGACACGCGAGACCCGCGACACGCGAGACCCGGGACACGCGAGGACGGGACACGCGATTGTCAAGTTAACCGACACTTAACCGATACTGAGGCTGCTAAACTCTGCGCGGGCGTCTAGACATCAATGAGCTCTGGTCACAAAGGGGTTACAGCCCGGGCTAAGACATGTTCTTTACAAAGGGGAAGTGATAGAACCTCTGTCAATTTTTATTGCCGTGTCACCGTGACCGTGACATGACCGAGTTTAGTTTCTCGCTGACGGGTGTCAGACAGAACAGGAAGTATCTCTCCACTTCCTGTGTGTTGTCTCGGTGTCAGCCGTAACATGGAACAAGGGGGAATTCCCCCAACGTGGGGCCAGGAAGCAGAACATACAATGTGTCTAGTAGAGTAAGAAAGGTTTAGAACCTCGGGCAGGACGGTACTGCTGGAGGGACCTTATAGAACCGGATCGCTGACCGGAACCATTACAAACGGGCTTTTCCTAGATGACCACCAGACACAATCCACACCGCAGAGCCTCCCGCGAGCGTGACGTTGCGTGTTCATCGCGCTCTCACATACAGTCATGTGTCAATAGTATGCACAAGAGGGAATGATGAAGGTGGATGTGGTGTATCTGGATGGAGGGAGGCCGGTGGAT
>NW_017309759.1:46060-47248 GCF_000935625.1 Nanorana parkeri | reverse complement strand
ATGTGAAAATATTATATAATACCATTTGTTATTTATTTATAAAAATGTTAAAAAAAGAAAGTAAAACAATGACACCATAGACAAAAGTCCTTTAAGGAAAATAAATATTTTCCCTAGCTGTACATTCATTGTCAATGATCTGGTCCAGTGATATTGATCTAGTAGCAATCATGGTGAGCAATGACTGCCATGATGATCCTCTCCTGTTGCTCCTTCCATCACAAATGGCAGTCCCTGGCCAGCTGCTGAATTTCAAGTCCATCTTGGGGTGTTGGGTGATGTTATTGACCAAATATTTACAACAACATCACCCGGGATCCTCTGGCTGCTTTGCCTACTAACAGAAGTAGTCGGGGAAATAATTACTCTGTATATCTCTGTGTGCAACCTCTGTACTCGGTGCAAAACTTCATATGCAGGTTTAAGGCACCCCCAAATATGTAAAATAATTGTGTATTTTTAAAGTTGCCCTGTAAGTCTCTTTAAAAGACCCTCCCCCCACAGAAATGTATTTTTAATTGTTTTTTTTTTGCATTGGTACTCATGTCAGTACCCGGATCCCCATGCCCTATAGACTTCAGTGGGGTTTTCCTCTATGTTCAGCATTCATGGATTTTAGGCTGAGCTCATGGATTCTCCCATTAACTGATCTGGGTGGTTGAGAAAGAGGAGGGGGAATCTGTATTTATGTGAAGATGGTTATGGGTACAAAAGGAAGTAGAGAAGGTAATCAAGAGTGGCATAATTATGGGACTGAGTGCAGTTAAGTTCAGCGAGGGGTGAAGGGGTAAAGGGGGTTTACCCAGATAGCCATGTCCTATAGACTGCAATAGGGTTTTCCGCAATGTTCAGCATTCATGGATTTAAGGCTGAGCTCATGGATTCTCCCATTAACTGAACTGGGTGGTTGAGAAAGAAGATGGAGAATCTGTATTTATGTGAAGAGGGTAATGGGTACAAAAGGAAGTAGAGAAGGTAGTCAAGATTGGGATAATTATAGGTCTGAGTGCAGTTAAGTTCAGGGAGGGCTGAAGGAGTAACGGGGGTTTAATAGATTGGGTTGGGAGATCCTACTCCTATTACCCCTTCACACAGCCCCTTCCCATTGAGCCATTGGCTATTGCCCTATTTTGCTCCATCTCAAAAATACATTTGACTTATTGATGCCGCTCAGCAAGGGAGAGTGGG
>NW_017309759.1:38069-45330 GCF_000935625.1 Nanorana parkeri | reverse complement strand
TACCCAGATAGCCATGTCCTATAGACTGCAATAGGGTTTTCCGCAATGTTCAGCATTCATGGATTTAAGGCTGAGCTCATGGATTCTCCCATTAACTGAACTGGGTGGTTGAGAAAGAAGATGGAGAATCTGTATTTATGTGAAGAGGGTAATGGGTACAAAAGGAAGTAGAGAAGGTAGTCAAGATTGGGATAATTATAGGTCTGAGTGCAGTTAAGTTCAGGGAGGGCTGAAGGAGTAACGGGGGTTTAATAGATTGGGTTGGGAGATCCTACTCCTATTACCCCTTCACACAGCCCCTTCCCATTGAGCCATTGGCTATTGCCCTATTTTGCTCCATCTCAAAAATACATTTGACTTATTGATGCCGCTCAGCAAGGGAGAGTGGGTATTTTTTTTAAGCATGGTAGATTTTATTTGAATAAAAAAAAGCCATATAAGAAGCAATACATGTATGACAGAAAATATAGATTATGAATCAGTACGCAGACTGTGATCTAGACATGCAGGATGTTTATTTAACCAGGTATTAATAAATGAGGAACCAGATCACAACTTTGTGATAAACTCTCAAGCGGTGGGAGGAACTGATTAGGTATATCATAATAATAATAATAATAAGAGAAAACAAAACAAAAAAAACTACTAACAATTATCCATATAGCCGTGAGGATCGATACTGTGGGGAGAAGAACAATTCTCTAATGCCTGGGTGTTCGTGAGCATATCAGGAGGACCATACCTTATTAGATGTGGTGTGTTAGGACCTCGGTTAAGTGTATAATATGCTATCAGGGGTCAAAGGACATCTAGCGATCCTAGGGAGCCAGTCAGTTGGCATTCAAGATACGACTTGGATAGTCGAAAAATGGACATCAAATCTCGCAATTGTTGTAGCGAAAATTCCTCTGTAATGTAAGATGTCCAAGTGTCGAAGAAGAGTTTAGTACGGAGTTGGTTAAATTTTGTGTCTAATTTATCCAGCAGTAACAAGCGATTCAATAGGGGGTGAAAGGCGTCCATGGAGGGAGGTTCCGATAAGATCCAGTGACATAGGATTGCCTTCTTAGCTGTCAGAAGGCAGAGATGTTCCCAGCGGGTCGGGTGAGATGGGGTATCACTCGTGGGCTGGGGGAGAGCGTGCAGTAGGCAGAAGGCTGGGGACAACAGTCTCGTCTTATGGGAGTGGGCATTCATGAATGATATCAAGGTGGACCAATAGGTTTGTATGTGGGGGCAAGACCAAAGTAAGTGCGGGAGGTCAGGCAAGGGGAGAAGACATTTTGAGCAAGCTGTTAACCAAGTGGAGGTAGTGCTCCTGGCAGGAATATTAAAGGTATGATATGCCCTATGAGCGGTTTTAAAGTAAATCTCGCGCCAGGATTCATTTATTACAGCTTTCCTAACTTGTTGCCACCCCTGCACCATCATCGCGAGTGCATCATCAGTGGACATGTTCAGATATTCCGCCCAGCGCCTAACATGAGAAGGTACGGTGTTAGAGGAATCCAATATAGAAATCGATACACTTCGATCGATAAGGGGCAAGGGCATCTTTTCCTGGGGGTAAGAGAGCAAGGGGGCGAGAGTTGAGTGAACTATTTCTCGCCATGGTAGAGAGAGGTGGCTGGAGATGAAGTGGTGCAATTGCATGTACGGAAAGCCGTGGGTAGCTGGGAGGTGGTGTTGTGTGCGGAGGTCCTGAAAGGTCTTGAGGTGGCCTTGGGGGGTGAAGACATCCGCAAGGGCTACTATACCCTTGACTGCCCACGTTTGGAAGGCTTTAGATTCAGTACCCGGTGCAAACCTCGGGGAGGATCTAATGGGCATCAATGGGGAAATCACTCTGGACAGTCGGTGAACTTTCCTGACCTCTCGCCATGCTATCACGGTGTCCCTAAGGAGGATGTTGTCCTTGACATGTTTGGGGAGGAGCCTCAGTGGGGTGTTCAGGATTCCCGCTGGTGACCATGGTGTCATCAGATGATTCTCTAACGGGGTATTGGTGAAGAATGAGGTGTCATGCAGCCAGTCTCGTATATGACGGAATAGACTGGCTAGATTGTACGCCCTAATGTTCAGAAGATTGGCGCCTAACTGTCCTACCGGTTGTTGGAGCTTTTTGAACGCTATTCTCGCTTTTTCCACCCTCCAAAGGAACGATGAGAAGGCACCCTGGAGGGTTTGGATATCTTTGTGTTTCAGTAGGAGCGGTATAGTCTGAAGGGGATAGAGTAACCTGGCAAAGCTGACCATTTTTATAAGGTGACATCTACCCAGGAGAGAGATAGGGTAATCTTTCCAGGTGCGTAGTTCCTGGACTATTTTAGATATGATCGGCTTGTAGTTTAAGGTGTATAAATCCCTGGCAGAGCGGGGAATGGAAATTCCTAAGTACGTGATGTAGTGCTTCTGGATTAATAAGGACGGGTATGTGCTGGAAAGGTTTGCCACGAAAGTTTTGTCCGAAGTGAGGGGAAGGAGTTCGCTTTTGTTGACATTGATTTTAAGGCCAGAGAATGAACCATAATGCGTAATGTGATCAAGGATCTTTGAAATTTGAGTTAGTGGGTCAGATAGGAGAAGCAGGATATCGTCTGCAAACAGTACAAGTTTAGTGTCATAGGGGCCGGATCGGTATCCAGTAAAGATGTGAGGGGAGGCCAAGGATCTGGACAGGGGTTCAATAGCCAAATTGAACAGGAGTGGGGATAGAGCGCAGCCCTGGCGGGTACCCTTGTATTACCAAAAGGACGCGGACAGGGCCAATGAGGTATATATCTGAGCTGATGGAGAGCCATACACAGTAGCAATATACTTTAAAAACATCCCTGAGAAGCCATAACATTCCATAACCTTCGAGAGCCAGGACCAGTCTACGCTGTCGAAGGCCTTTTCCGCGTCCAAGGCCAAAAGGGCCATTGGACCGGTAGAGGCCCCCGACAACCGCAGACCCTCCAATGCAGTCAGTATTTTCCTGACATTTAACACAGCGGACCGCCCGGACACAAAGCCCGCCTGGTCCGGAGAAACAAGATGAGGCAGCACAGCGGCCAGTCTGTTGGCCATGATTTTGGAGAGTAACTTGGCATCAAAGTTGAGTAAAGAGATGGGACGATAGGAACCGGGATGGGTAGGGTCTTTCCCCTTCTTAGGCAATAACCTGATGTAGGCCATGCTAAACGTGGGTGGGTAACAACCCTGTTGCAAGATATAATTATAGAGGGAGACTAGAGTAGGGGATACGTGGTCAGTTATGGATTTGAAAAATTTGGCTGATAAACCGTCAGGGCCAGGAGCCTTCGATCCAGGGGACCCATGAATAGCCGCCTGAACCTCCTCAAGAGTGATTGCAGCATTCAGTTAATCCAGGTCTGCAGCGGACAGCGAAGGCAGAGAGATGGAGCCCAAAAAGGAGGACCCCGCAGTGAGGTTCACATTGTCCGCTGCATACAGGGATTGATAGTAAGCGCGAAATGTCTCACACACATTATCAGGGTTGGTGGACGTCTGCCCTTTGTCATTGACAAGGTGCAGTATGTGGGGTGGGGCCTGTTGTCCCCGGATCAAATTGGCTATCAGTTTCCCGGACTTGTTGCCGAACTTAAAGAACCCCACCTCCTTATGGGAACGAATTTGAAGATCGTACTGGGCTATCCAGTGATCACAGGTATGTTTAGCTTGAACCCAGGCAGATTTGGCGTGAGAGGAAAGGTCTTGCTTATATTTCAAGTATGCCGTTCTGGCCACTGTGCATGCCTCCCCATAACTCTGTCTGGTCCTTCTCTTCTGGGAGGAGACATAGGCCAGAATCCTGCCTCTCAGGACAGCCTTTGCCACCTCCCAAAACAGGATAGGATCTTCCACATGTAAAGCGTTATCAGCACAATACTCCCCCCACCATGAGACTAGATGCGCCTGAAAAGTATCGTCGGTGAGAGTGGGTATTGAGACCTCCAGTGAAGAAATGGGAGAGATTTTTCCACATTAGGCATATGTACTTATATTTTAATATCGAGTAATATGTATAATAAAGTAACATGACCTTAGGTTCACACTCAGTGGGGTTGTGATCTAGGTTATTGGAAAAAGGGGACCTCCTGCTAGAGTGATCAAGAGGCATTCCCATCACACGTAAAGCATGGATCCTATGACAGAGTTGCATGTCCAACATTCCTCTGTCGTGCACCAATGGGAAGAATTTTCTGGTGTCCTAAACCACCAGGATAGCAGCTTATAAAAGGAATTCTATAGTGTGGTGTTATCTGAGCCCTTATGAACCAATGTACTTTCCTGTGTACACCTCACACTCACTGTGAGTGAATTTGTTTGATTAGACCCTCCCATTATGTGGGATAAGTAGGGGGTATGACCTATTTTTTCCCTATGGGGATGATCTCTGAGGCTTAAGGTAATTAAGATATGTCATTATATATTTATATACATATATATACACATTATGGTTTGAGTTATGATTAACTCCGAGGAAGGGGGTATCACCCCAAAAAGCATTAGCTTGTCAACCATATTGATTTTTGGTGACTGTCACATAGTTTAAATTGACAGAATTCTGGACCTCTGTGTATAGTATCTCTGTATTGCAAGCTGTTTTCCACTTGGAATATGTGAGTAGTTCTATGGACTGATTTTGATACCATTTTGATCAAACATTCTTTTAGATTCTTTTAATTTTTCCTGATGAAGCATAAGTCCATGTCTGACTCTTCTTACTCTCTATATTGAAGAGAGGATGAAAGGGGAGGGATCCAGTGGTTTAGTAGAAGTAGTAGTACTATCAAAAGACAACTAGGTGGGGCTGACACCCTTTCTTTATTACATGATTTCAGCCCACAAACTCCAGAGTGTTGTCAGCCCTCAACATGAAATTAGGAATTGAGTGTGTTAATGGCAGGGTCAGCAGATATCTTTCTGTACCTGCAGGGAGTTTAAAGTGATAAAACATGGGGGAACATGCTCACACTGCAGAGGTGGACTGCATATGTTTCTTTCCTGACATAGATGTTAACAAAAGTGGTAACGTCTGTCCAGTCCAACAATAGTATTCACCTATAGTAAATGTTTTATGAATGTCACATTCACTGCTTTATAAAAACATCCCTCAAGTGTTATAAAAAAAGAATTATTCATAACACAAATAGATTAGAACAAAATACCGACAATAGGAACATTTGAAGTGTATGTCCAGGCCAGATCTTTACCTTTTTTGAGTTATGTACACTGGGAAAAAAAAATGTTTTTGCTTCTATTAGTCAAGCAAATTATTTTGTTTCATCATATTCGTTATGTAAGAATAATGTTGTTTTCGAAATGATTAATTATTTTGGCAAAAATTGTTATTTGTTATGCCGAATCTATTCATAATTTTGGACGGTCCGTTATCAGTTACAATTTGTTATTTTGCAAGACTGGCTATTAGGTAGTAGAAGGCAAGTTGTCTGACATTCAATTTGGTTTGGGATTCGGCTTTGGATGTGTGTTGAGAGCTGGAAGTGACATCAGAGGAAGGGGCGGCCCTAAGGACAGAGCACCAGAAACAGTACAGGGAGTAGGATGCAGATTGTGTCTCCCTTCATGTTAAGCTCTGTAATAAATAGCTGTTAAAACCAGCTCACCATGTTACATGCATCTCATGACAGATTAATCAGAATTTTCTTTCATTTTGGATGCAGCAACATTTACAAATGAATGTTCAGTGCAGCAAAGTGACATAAGAGAAAAGAAAAGGGCTCCCAGACCCGAATGGCATCATTCTATTGTTATATGTTGTGAATATTCAGATGGTACAATTTTCTCCAACCACCATTCAAAAAAGGAATCTCAACATCCGAATGAAACAAATTAACCCAAATTTTCCATCTTGTTCATTATCATTTCTTTCGGATTCATTGAAATTCATTACCATTGCTATTCAGAGATTTGGATATACCTGAGTCTCCGAATAACGTAAATTATTCCGAAATGTAACAAGATAAATGTCTAGTATATAGATTAGAGTAGAACCTTTTGTTGGGTTTTACTGCTGTGTGGTGCTCTATAAAAGAAATCCCCCCATTTTATGCATGGTTATGATGGCTTCACCAGACATGTAGTGAGGGAGACTCGGCTGCAGGGACCCAGACAAAAAGCTAAACTAGGGAAATTGTATACAGCCCAACAGACCTCACCCAATACATAACATAGACACAAGAATAGACAAAAACATAAAGTAAGGTATCTTGGCTTAAAAAACATATAATGGGGAACTGTAGGCTAAGCTTTGGGTATCTACCTTTTTCATCAAATACACTAATCAAAATGAATAATTATGGTAAATGTCATTATTACAAAAAAAATGTATTAGTAAATACTCCACAATTTAAAACCAATAAAAGAACCTTACACCACGTTTCCTGGTAAATATAAACAATACAAATTCAGTAATATCAATACTATAAATACTATACAGATACTTGTATGAGAATCATTCTTTCTTATATCTCATAATATACATAGGCCATGGAACCTCCAATGTGTAACCCTTTCAATATAATACAGGTATATACACTCCAACAATTCCTGCTTGTTTAGCAAATGTCCATAACCAGAAAAATCCACATAATCCTCAAGTGCGTTTTTGTTGGTGACAGATCACACCCAACACACTTCTTCCAATTGAGAGATTTTTGTAGCAGCGATGAAATGCAATAGCGTATTTGAGGACTACGTAGTGTTTCAGTTTATGGACTGTTGCATTCCCTAATGTATGCTCATAAAGAGGACTAGACCCGACTGATAGTTATAGTAATGTTGTTTTCTGTATTCTGACACTACTCCACCGGGAGCTCCTCCCACCGGACCAGCGCTGACTCGCCGCTGCTCTCCAATGCCACTCGCCGCTGCTCTCCCGCGCTGAAGGTAAGCGCAAAAATGCACCTTGCCTACCTTGCCTAGAATCCTAGCACTGGCCCTGCACTACAGTAAAGCAGGCAGGAATTGTTGCAGTGTATGCCTATATTATATTGACTGGCCATAATTGTAGAGTGAAAGAATATACAGAGGGGCCCAAAAATGTATACACACTTCAACATTAAAAAAATATATACATCAAAATGTTATTACTAGATTTATATCAACATCAAAGGGCGGCTGTAAGTCATGTTTGAAATATGCAGTCACATTAAGAGTTCAAAGTGGTCGCCATAAGCATCCAGACACTTTTAAATTTGGCACAATACTGCATGAACAACATTGACTAGAGTGA
>NW_017309759.1:12802-37976 GCF_000935625.1 Nanorana parkeri | reverse complement strand
AATATACAGGGGTACAGGTACTCCTAGAATGAGATCCTAATAGGTTGGACTTGATGGACTAATGTCTTTATTCAACCTCAAATACTATGTAACTATGTAACTATGTAACCACAGGGATTGCTCTGCATGGTATTTTAATTTATTCCCATAGTGCAGCCAGCGTAGGTGGTGTTCTAGGGTATATCACATTCTTTAGTGTTCCCCACAGATAGAAATCAAGAGGTGTTAAGTCCGGGGTATGTGGAGGGAATTCAACAGTACCTCTGCATTCTATCCATCATCTTGGATATCATCGAAATAGGTGAGGTAGTGCACCATCTTGCTGGAAGTAAAATTGCTCATCCCCGTAAAGCACACAAATGGCCGGTTTGTCACAAACCACTCAGTACTCCATTCTCCGATTAGGGTCATCTTCAATCATGTCATGTAACAGTCTCGGGATTTAACATTTCCAATGTGCTCTATTCAGAATACATTGTATGGTTGATCTGCTAATTCCTCTCTCACTTGCACATTGTTTGACAAACTTTTGTGGTGAGCGTGTAAACTGTTGCAACATCGTTTTCAAGGAATCAGTACTTGTTGCTGTGCAAAGCCTCTCAGATCTTTGCTTGTGCACATCACACACAGTGCCATCAGTTTCAAAGTTATCATGAATCTGTGCGATTGTTAGTCATTCCAAATTCACGTTGCCATTGTTGTTGAATTTCATACACGTTTTCACATTTACAATACCACTTGTAGCCATTTACCTGGGTTTGCTGAGAACAGAACGTAATGGGCTATTGCTCTCTAATCTACGCCAGCGACCCTTGTCCAAAATGCAATCTCATAGAGGAGGACTTATACCTTGTGTGTTTGTGGAATTGTGTGTCTGTGATTTCTTACTGGCAGAAGGTCATCACATTAGTCATTAAGGTCCTAGGAATTGACCTGCCTACATAGCAGTGGATGTGTCTCCTACTGGCTAGACGAGTGTTGATGAAGTCTTGGCTATCTCCCAACCCACCTCACCTGAATCAACTCCTAGAACTGCTGAAAATGATTATGTGGCAGGAAGGTGTAGAGGCTATTTCGGATCAAGACCGCCACACCAAAAAATTATTTGATAGATGGAATGCTTTTATTCTATCTCAATATCAGGATACTCTAATGCACAAAGTCGTTCTTCCCTTTAAATATTCTTCGTAGTATTTAGATATGGAGCTTCAAGGCTCTTTAGGCCATCTAGCCCCCCCATATGAATCCACAGTAACTCCTGTGATAACATCTTACTAGGTTATAAGGTCCGGACTCATGTGCTCCAAGATGGAGACTCTTCTAGGTTAGATTTAGGACCACACTACACAGAGGGGCCTTGACAAGGCAGTGCGGCTTTCACATTTTCTGCAGAAGACTTGTATCTAAACGCTCTGTTTTTAAGCTTAGCGGTTAGACAGGTTTTTTTTGCATGCTGGCTGGTGAGTGTGCTGGGAAACTTTTTGCTGTTGTAAGGTCCTGACTCTGTCACACCCCACACATTCGTAATATGTACCGGTCATGATTTTACGATATTCCAAAGTTCTTTTGGTTGCTCTCTAAATTGATTATTCTAATTGACTGAGACGGAAAGGCTACTGGATTGGAATATGCCACGTTCTCTTTTGGCTGCAAATGTCTTTTTTGGCACTTAAACAAGGTAAACCGGGCAAGGCCCCTGGCCCCTACGGTTATACCTTGCCCTACTACAAAACCTTTTCTCATTTCCTTTTGCCCCACTTTCTGACGGCATATAATTGCATCTTATTGGGCTCGTCCCTTCCTGGAGATTATCTACCTGTGAATATGAAGGTTATACCCAAGCCTGACAAACATCCTTAACAATGTGGTAGCTACCGCCCAAAAGCCCTTTTTAACCTTGACTTGAAGCTTTTCGCTAAAATACTGGCAGGGATAACAGCACTACAGTGTTAAATGTGATCCATTACACCAGATCCATCTCAGCGCCCCTGTTGTTGCTGTCTACAGATGCAGAGAAGGCATTTGATCAAGTGGAGTGGTGCTTTCTTCAGACTACACTACACCACATAGGTTTGGAACCTGGAATTCTCCAGTGGATCACCACGCTCTACTCGTCTCCGTCAGCTGCTCTTCGTGTAAACAAGATCCAATCCAAATTCTTTCCCATCTCTAATGGTATGAGACAGGGGTGTCCCCTCTCTCCGCTTATCTTCCTCCCTTTGTTTTACATATCTTCATCCTTGCCCTGGAGCAGTTTTTGTGTCATATATAATGTCTATAGCATCCTTCCATGGTTTGGTGAAACACTCGGGTGAACATAGGGTAGCTGCATCTGAAGACAACTTGATTTTCTTCATCTCAAACCCCCACTCTTCCCTCCCTATTCTATTGCAGGAACTAGACCACTATGCCTCCCTCTCCAACTTTAAAATTAATTTATCTAAATATGCTGCCCTCAACATCTCCTTACCACAATCGGAGACAGGTCATTTATGGTCCTCCTTTCATTTCTCCTGTTCAACGGACAAATGAAAGCACTTTGGAACTTATATAGCTGCGGACTGCGTTTGGCTGTATGATGTGAACTTTGCCTCATTGCTCCAGAAAACTAAACAGGATCTCTTGTCTTGGCATTCACTGTGTTTGTCATGGTTCAGTTGCTGCAATGCCATCAAAATGACAATCATATTGAGATTTCTCTACCGGTTCCAGGCCATTCACATATGTATGCCTCTTGTTCTTTAAACGTTTACGCTAAATGTTTACCAAATTCCAGAATTCATTATGATGTCATCACTTTACCCAAAAAACAAGAGTGCATTGGCCTTCCCAACCTGGCCAACACTACAGGGTGGCCCACCTTGCACGAATTCTTTATTGATTTTTGTTCCCACTGGAAGACCAGGCAATGGTTTAGTATGGACAAAGAAGATACTGATCCCCTGTTCAGGGGACTACCCTGGCTATCTACACTGCTACCTGCCTCTTTGCACTCTCACCCAACAACCACACCCACGTTTCTGCTAGCCAGATCGATCTTTCGCTCCACTGACATTTCCCCTTTACCTTCCCCCATGAATCCATTGCTTGGGATCCAGACTTTCTGCCGGGCATGGACAACCCATGATTATGTCTCCTTTGCAAGATGAACAAATTTTGTATGTGCAACATACATTCTACTAGCCACTGGCTCACGGCCAGTGGCCTATGATGACCCCCCTCTGGACTCATGGAGTGCCCTCCAATTATGACATTTTTTTAACTTTGATCCCTAACCCCCAGCTACTTTCCCACCAATTGTCCCCTTTTTTAAAGATCTGCATGGAGGAAAGACCTATTTGCCATGTGATCTCTCTGATGTACTTAAAGCTGATCTCCCCTACCCCTGATTTCACCCTGATGTTCCTGGCAAAATGGGAACATGAACTGGAAAACCACTTTCACACCTGCTCAAAAAGACTGGATACTCTATTTTGCCCTCCTTCTATCGCCTGTAAGACCCAAGAACTCGGATACAAAATAGTATCCCGATGGTATCGTGTCCCGACAGTCCTGCACTCTATGTTCCCTCGGGTCCCCTCTGTGTGCTGGAGGTGTCGAAATGCTCAGTGCATGATACTGCACACATTCTGTTCCTGCCTAAACTGCAGTCCTTCTGGCGAGGGAATACTGGAACTCTAAATGACTTGGTGATGGTGGATTTGACAGACAATTCTGCAGCATGTCTGCTTCATTTAAGCAACATGTCTATTGCAATATACAAAAAGTTCCTGGCTAGGCATTTTCTAAATGCTGCCCGCCTCTGCATCACATTGCTGTGGAAACAAACTAGCAGTCCCAGCCTTTGTCTGTGGTTCTCCAAGGTTAACAAGATCTACCTGATGGAGGATATAACGTTCATAGAGTGGTCATATAATATCCTTTGATTTGATCAAATTTAAACCTTCCGAAGAGCACAGCACCAGATCAATGTGTGACAGGGTGTTGAGCATTTTGGAAAGGAGTGTAAATGTCAACTCCTTAGGATGCAAAAATTGCCAAACATCCTGTAAGCCAGTTTCAACAGAGAATCCTAATTCTAAGAACGAGGTATGCCTTGCATAGTTACATGATACTGGAGGAAATGTATCCATAGCAGGGGACATTCAATTATTAAAATCTCCTATCACAATAATTGGAATAGGACATTTTGTTTTGCAAAATTAATCAATTCCTTGAATATTTCAGAAGAAGTCGGAGGGGAATATTGATATTTGCAATTGAATTAAATCTATTGTAAAATGTGTCTCTTGTAAATAAGGATGGGCTGCTTGGTCACGGTCACCCATAGCAGCTCACCATAGAGCCTATTGAGCAGACGAAGAATGTCGTCTGCTCAATAGGAGCAGACGACATTCTATGTCTGCTCAATAGGAGCAGACGACATTCTAAATTCTATGACAGAATTTCTGTCATTAAATTTCTGTCACAGAAGCCATGCGTCCTATCGTCCGGAGCGTCTTATAGACCGCAAAATACGGTATATTAGAGTTCTATATAAATATCAATAAAATGTATATAAATGTCATTTTTGCTTCAGCAGGTTCTATACATCATACAGATGTGCCACTTTACGGTCAGTGAAAGGGGACCCCCCAGGCACCATATTTAAAGGAATTTTTAATTTTTAATGTTTCATTTTAAGTGATGTTAAATCACTGCTCCTTTAAAAATTGTATTTTTTAAAAGTGTTTTTTTCATTCATACATGCCCCCCAGGGCAGTACCCGGATCCCCATACACTTTTTATGGCCAATAAATTGCATATAAGGCTTCAAAATGGGGACATTTAAATTTCTGAGTTCTACCCCATAGACTTGCATTGAGTTCTAAGTTCGAGTTAGAACTTTTTCCATGTTCGAAAGTTCGAGTTAGAACCGAACACGGGGGTGTTCGGCTCATCACTACTTGTAAACAAATCACAGCAGGCTACAACCCCATAATGATGGAGAGGACTGCATATCTCTACCTTGTCTCTTATACCTTGTACATTCCATGATATACAAAAATCAGATCCTGTCATCTTAGTTCTACATAAAAAGAGCTAATCACTCCCTCCCTACTGGAGGCAGGAGGCATACAGCCAGGGGAGAGCAGCAGGGATCTGAGGAGAAGCTGCAGGCTGTGCCGCTCCTCCGTGTGTGACTGAGTAGCTTAGGATGGAGAGCAGAGGATCGGTACATACGTGTAATATTTACCGATCTTCTGCATGCAGCACAAACACTGGAGTGATCATCTGATCACTCCGGTGTTTTTAAATAACTGGGGACACATAGTACTATTTGTCCGACCTTTATTAATGAACTGGAAGTGTTTTACATCACTTCTTGTTCATTCATCAATTTCTGAATTGTTAGTAGCTCAAACTATAGAGATTTCTACCCATTCATAACTGGATGATAGTAAATGTTTTACTATCATCAGTTTATGAATTAATGGGAAACCTCTGTACTGAGTGCCTTCCATTCCTTCAGTGCTGAGGCTTCAGAAAAAAGATTGAGGAATCTTTGTCTTCAATTTCTTTTTCTATTTCCAAAGAGAAATATCTGAGGTCCTTTTAGACTCCTGATATCTCCACAAAGCCCCAAAACAGTAAAACAAGGAAAATAAGTAAAATTACAAATAAAAAAGCACACCCCACACACACACATATATTATTATGTGCAAAGACTAAAAAGATTTTTGGGATTTAATGAAGGGAAATGAAAAATTATTTCATTAGTTTTGTAAAAACAAAACAAATATTTGTGGCATTTCAGATTCTCGCATGCAAACTGCCATCCTGGAGGTGGAGCATATGAGGTCATATGATGATGTCACATGCCTGTTGGGGGGGCACCATTTTTTGTTCTTGCCTCGGTTGCAAAAGGAGCTAGCTACGGCTCTAGCACAGATTCATTGATGACATCTGTTTCCTATGGAAATGTTCAACAGACAAATTGAGACAATTTTTTTAAGTTCTAGATGATAATCTATGGAACCTCAAATTTACATATGCCTTTGACAAAAAGTCTATACCCTTCTTAGGCTGAACGATCTATAAGGATGAACAAGGCAATATCTATACCACCTTATTTCACAAAAATACACCTGGGAACACCATTCTAGAGGCCGCAAGTGGCCATCCGGAACATATTATTCAAAACATTCCATACGGGCAGTACCTAAGAGTTAGAAGAGACTGTACAAAAGATGGGGATTTTGAAAGGGATACAAAGGGACTGTCAGCAAAAGTCACGCTCTGCGCATGCGCAGAGGAGAACGAACACGCGCATGTGCAGTGCACATCCTGCTCACGGAAAGACGCGCCAAATGGCGCACCAGAAATGACGTACTTGATAGATTCGCTGCCCTATTTAAACCCAGCTCACACGACCATTAGTTGCTGGTTTGTCTTTCCAGCTTGTGTGTGTTCCTGGAATCCCATTTTGCCTGGTCCTGTATACTCCTGAACTCCCTGGATTTTGACTTGTTCCTGTTTTGCCGACCATCCCCGCTTGCTGCATGCCTTTTCGACCTCGGACTGTTTTCTGGATTCTTCTTCTGCCCGCTCCATTCTGTACTGCATTGGATCTCCTGGCTATTTGACCCCGGCTTGTTGTAACCTCAATTATTGGATTTCCCTAAGCACTCGTGCCACTCCTTGTCTGCCTGGCCTTTGTCCCCAACATCAAAGGCCACAAGACACGAGGTGCAAGAGAAGCCTCCTCAACCTTCGGTCTCCATACTAGGTACGTGATAGTACAAACCAGCCATGTCTGAGACCGAGAGGAGTGCTTCTGCCTTGGAGTCCCTGTGCCAGGAAGTGGCCTCTGTGACTCGGACTATAAATTAACTTCAGGAAGGATATTTCCAATTGGAAGGAAGGGTGACTGCCATGGTGAATGCTGCTGTGTTGACTCCTGCCCTGCCTGTTGCAGCTGAACCTGTTCCTGCACCTCTCCCACCACATGAACTGAATACACCAGAGCCTCGGGTTCCTATCCCGAAAGGTTCTCGGGGGATCGCCCAAAATTCCGGGCCTTCACAAATGCCTGTAGGCTGTTTTTTGCTCTTCCACCACAGACTTTCTCCTCAGAAACTGTGAAGGTGGGGTTCATTATCTCTCTCCTGTCGGGCGAACCTCAGTCCTGGGCCCATCATCTTCTTGAAGCCGAGAGCCCTATTTTGAACTCGCTGGCCACCATGTTTGAGTCCATGGCTCTGCTCTACGACGACCCCCAACGTTCCTCCACAGCGGAATCCATTCTCAGTTCCCTTCTTCAGGGCCGCCGTCCTGTGGAGGATTATGCAGCAGAGTTCCGAAGATGGGGAGCAGATGCTGCATGGAACGATGCCGCTCTTAAACACCAGTTCCGCATGGGGTTGTCCGAGACCCTGAAAGACGAAGTGGCTCGTCTCTCTGTACCAGGGACTCTGCTGATTCAGCTGTCTATACAACTCGATAGGACAATCAGGGAGAGGCAAAGGGAGCGAACCGGGTCCGTACGGCCCACATGGATGACCCCTAAAGCACCTCTGGCTCCGCACTTCCGAGCGACCGAGTCTCCTGCTTCCCCATCTATACCAGAGGCCGAACCCATGCAATTGGGTATGCTAAAGACTAGGGATGCACCGATGTGACATGTCCCTTTAAGAAAAAGTATCGGTAATTGGTATCGGCGAGCACTTGAAAAAAAAAGTATCGGTACTCGTACTCGCCCTTAAAAAAGTGGTATCGGTACATCCCTACTAAAGACCCCTTTGTCCCTAGAGGAACGTCAACGACGCCGGAGGAACAATCTATGCCTTTACTGAGGAGAACCAGGACACTTCCTGATGGGATGTCCAATTCGTCCTCGTAAGTCTGCTTTCACTCTTTATCTACCTTGTAATCAAAATAGACTTTTCCACCTTACCATTGATCTATCTCTGCAGATACCGGGAAAGACCATCCAAGTCGCAGCAATAATTGACTCCAGAGCTTGTAGTTGCTTTATGGACCATCAGTTTGCCCTCAAACACCATATTCCATTATGTGCCAAGACTCGGCCTCTATCCATACAACTGGCTGATGGATCCCCACCAAGCTCAGGACTTATTACTCAAGAGACCTGCCCTCTATTAACCTATACAAAGTACTTACACAAAGAATATCTACGTATGGATGTCATCTCCTGCCCGATGTTCCCGGTCATCTTAGGATTGCCCTGGCTACTAGTCCATGAACCGCGGATAAACTGAAACACAGGAGCAGTTTCTTTTGATTCTTCCTTTTGTCTCCAACATTGTTTGAATCCTTCCACCTGCTTCACCGTCCAACCAGAACCCTCTGTACTTGCTAAATCTGTTCCTCCAGCCTACCATGAATTCCTGGACGTTTTTGATAAAAAAGGAGCCGATGCCTTACCTCCGCATCGGTCCTATGACTGTCCAATTGAACTTCTACCTGGAGCCGCCATTCCGTTTGGGCGCATCTATCCCTTGTCGGAACCAGAACTTGAAACCCTACGCAAATACATCGAGGATAATCTCGCAAAGGGATTCATTAGAACCTCTACCTCCCCTGCGGGGGCTGACATGTTTTTTGTTGAGAACAAAGATCACTCCCTTCGACCCTGCATTGATTACCGAGACCTGAATAAAATTACCATCAAAAATCGATACCCACTGCCCCTAGTACCTGAGCTTTTCCAACGCTTCAGAACGTCCAAGATCTTTTCCAAACTGGATCTCCGGGGGGCCTATAATCTTGTACGGATCCGTAAGGGGGATGAGTGGAAGACAGCTTTCCGCACCCGGTTCGGGCATTTTGAATATCGGGTAATGCCATTTGGGCTATGTAATGCCCCGGCCACGTTCCAACATTTTGTCAACGACATCTTTCGGGACTATCTCGATCATTTCATGATTGTGTACCTAGATGACATCCTAGTGTTTTCTCCTTCCCTCGAGAGCCATCGAGATCATCTGCGCAAAGTTTTATCCCGTCTTCGAAGCCACCGTTTATACGCCAAACCAGAAGTGGGAGTTTGAGAAAAACTCCATCCAGTTTTTGGGATTAATCATCTCAACAGAGGTCATTGCCATGGATTCCTACAAGGTTACGGCTGTATTGAATTGGCCTGTACCCACAGATCGTAAAAGTATCCAGCGATTCGTAGGCTTCGCCAACTTTTATCGGAGGTTCATAAAGGGGTTTTCTTCCATTATTGCCCCCATCACCCGAACTCACTCAACAACATATCCGCTTGTCCCAAGCCCAAACGGCTTTTGAAACGCTAAAGGCCCTTTTTACGTCAGCTCCCATACTGAGACACCCCGAACCTACTCTGCCATATGTGTTAGAAGTAGATGCCTCAGAGACGGCAGTAGGTGCGGTTCTTTCTCAACGCCCTGAGGGCATCAGCCTGCTGCAACCCGTTGCATTTTTTTCTCGTAAACTCTCCCCGCCTGAGAGAAATTACGATGTGGGGGATCGAGAGCTCTTAGCCATAAAACTGGCTCTGGAAGAGTGGAGATACCTACATGAGGGGGCCCAACTTCCCATACTCGTTTATACCGATCATAAAAATCTCGAATATCTCCGCTCAGCCAAACGCCTCAGAACCCGGCAAGCCAGATGGGCCCTCTTCTTTTCACGTTTCACCCTGCACATCACATACCGACCGGGGTCGAAGAATGGTAAGCCGGATGCACTTTCAAGGATGTATCCTATGTCAACATCAAAGTCCTCAATGGACCCGGTGCTTCCAGGACACAACTTTCTGCTGCTGCAACAGAGCTTCCTCTTGGACCTCATGAATGCGACTTCCTCTGCAGAGCGGCCTCCCTGAGTCGAATTAAGGGAACATGACGGACTGTTGTTCCGGGATCATGCCGTGTTTGTGCCCCCACCATTAAGGCATTCAGTTTTCAAATCCTGTCATGACCATCTTCTAGCTGGACACTTCGGGGTTGCCAAAACATTCAGCCTGATTCGTAGAAGTTTTTGGTGGCCCTCCTTGAGGAAGGATTGTCATACCTACGTGTCCTCTTGTGCAACCTGTGCAAGGAATAAAACAGAGAGGAAGAGGCCATGGGGTTTGTTACAACAACCACCTGTTCCGTCCAGACCCTGGGAGATGCTCAGTATGGACTTCATTGTTGAACTTCCCCCATCTGAGGGCTATACATCCATTTTTGTTGTAGTGGACCGTTTCACCAAAATGGCACATTTCATTCCCATGGTGGGTACCCCTTCAGCCTCGGAGACTGCTCGGACCTTCCTCCGTGAGTTCATCCGTCTCCATGGAGTGCCAGACAACATAGTATCTGATCGTGGGGTCCAGTTTACTTCTAAATTCTGGAGAGAAACTTGCAAATCCCTGGGAATTGAGCCGTGGTACGCGTCCGCCTACCACCCTCAAACGAATGGCCAGACGGAGAGAACAAACCAAACCCTTGAACAATATTTGCTGTGCTTTTCATCCTTCACTCAAGATGACTGGGCGTTGCTGCTTCCATGTGCGGAGTTCGCATACAATAATGCAGTACACTCGGCTACGGGGCAAACTCCGTTCTTTGCCAACTCGGGATTCCATCCGTCCTTCATGCCCGTTTTACCGGCCAAGACCTCTGTGCCTTCCATCCAAGAGCGTGTCCAGATCCTGCACTCCAACCTTGAACTGCTGACGAAAACCCTCGCCCGGGCTCAGGCCACCACCAAGGCCTCCTTTGATAGAAAGCGGAGGGGCGACCTGAACCTGCAACCTGGGGACAAGGTATGGTTGTCTACCCTCAACCTAAAACTCACCTGTCCCTCGAAGAAACTGGCTCCGCGATTCGTTGGGCCTTTCCCTGTCCTCAAATGTATTAACTCTGTAGCTTATGAATTACAGCTTCCGGCCTCCTATCGAATCCATCCGGTGTTTCATGTGACTCTCCTAAAACCCATGGTCCCGGACCCTTTTGGGGACCGGGGTGACGGTCCGCCTTCTCCCTTGCTGGTCGATGGCGGTATGGAATACGAGGTGGAGGCTATTCTTGATTGTCGTGGGTCTGGAGCCTCCCACCGCTTCCTCATTGAATGGAAGGCATTTGGGCCTGAAGAGAACTCCTGGGAGCCTGCAGCTCACGTCCACGCTCCCGACCTGTTACGTCAATTTCTCCAAAGGGCTTCTGCTCGTCCTTCCAGAGTGGGCATCCGGAGGCTGCCCGTCAGAGGGGGGCACTGTCAGCAAACGTCCCGCTCTGCGCATGCGCAGAGGAGAACAAACACACGCATGCGCAGTGCACGTCCTTCCCAGGGAAAGACGCGCCAAAGGGCGCACCGGAAGTGACATACTTGATAGATTCGCTGCCCTTTTAAACCCAGCTCACACGACCATTAGTTGCTGGTTTGTCTTTCCATCTTGTGTGTTCCTGGAATCCCGTTTTGCCTGGTCCTGTATACTCCTGAACTCCCTGGATTTTGACTTGTTCCTGTTTTGCTGACCATCCCCGCTGGTTGCCTGCCTTTTCGACCTTGGACTGTTTTCTGGATTCTTCTTCTACCTGCTCCATTCTGTACTGCATCGGATCTCCTGGCTATTTGACCCCGGCTTGTTGTGACCTCGATTATTGGATTTCCCTAAGCACTCGTGCCACTCCTTGTCTGCCTGGCCTTTGTCCCCAACATCAAAGGCCACAAGACACGAGGTGCAAGAGAAGCCTCCTCAACCTTCGGTCTCCATACTAGGGACATAGAGAAAGATTAAACGTTAGGGTGTATAAAGATTAAAAAAGTATAATACAGGCTTACAAAAGGGCCAAAAACCCATCAATTATGTGAAAAAAATGAACAAAAACTACTACTATTACTATTACTGCCACCAATTAAAATGACAACCCAGACTAACTGAGACAACAGTAGCTGCAGTGGCTGCATTTAAATACAGTGTTGGTAAGCACTTCTCAGAAGCGTAATTTATAAATGCAATGTAACATTATTGTTTAATTGTATTTACTAAATTAATAGGGGTGACCTTTGATCTCCAGATAATATCAGTCAAAGCAACTTTTCAGGTAAAAAATGCAGAATATGCTCAGGTTTATAGGAAGTATGTTGGTGTGAGACATTAGTGTAAAATGTTCTTGCTATGGTTATAGAACTCGTACAATATGAATATGTACGATCACACACATATAATTCTGTGAGTGAAAAATTATTTATCTTTACTCAGTTCTTTTTTTTTCTAGTAACTCTTTGAGGCTCAATGGGTTAATCATTATTATTGATCCAAGCTTACATTATGGACCTACCTCATCACCCAACTTCCATGTTATGGCGTTAGTATTAATTTGAAGTTGCTGATCTTCTGGTGCCCAGGATGTAAAATTTCCCACATCATTATAAATCACAGTGTATAAATCCTTATGTATCCAATTTGTTATTTTGTAGTAATAAACAAATTCTCCGTATTCATTAAATAATGGCGCCGGCTCATTAGCACCAAATGCATATTTAACTTTTCTTAAATATTGATGCAACTTCAACATGAATATAGAAAGAAAAACAAACATGTGTTAAGTAAGTAATAGCAATCTGTCACATAGACATCAATATTTCAAGTCCAATTCTGGGCTTAAAACCCCCCTCCCTGCCCCCACCCTTCATAAGAGAAGCCCCCGAGCATGTACAAAAAACAATTCAATATACATAACTTTTTTTTCTAGTCATCTTTGAAGTGCTGACAGCATAGGTCCTCCTCCCCCCTACTTTCTCTGATAGTGGGGGACTCGATTGCTACAGAGAGCAATGTCATCTAATGACATGTCTCCACACTCTACAGCATTCTCCTTTGAGTCCAGGATAGGGGTTGAGCTTTGGACACCCTGGGCTCACAGGAAGTACGTTTATTGATGCTGGTTGTCATGTGTCCTAGAAGACAAGTATCATTGGGTTGGTAACCAGGGGAGTTTTATGACCAAGCAGAAATGGGGCTTTAATTTAGAGGGTCCCATCCTACATTGCTCCCCTTGTATGTTCCAGACCAGACACGCTAATTCTTCAGCTTCACTGCACGTAAAGTCACTGACCTGTGACAACTCTGCAGGCAATTAAAACTGAGTGATTTCACTTAAATTAAAGCCAAAGGATCAGCTTAACTACCATAGATCTGATTGTTTTTGTGGGTGGTCCAAGTTGAGTAGAGTACACCCTATTATAGAGGTCATTTATCCTTACAATCTATTTCCTTCAAAAAATGTAGTATAAAAAAATCTAATATATTCTTCAGCATGTTTAGATATTAATATAGTCTAGGTTTTCCTTTTTCTAAATTATATGTGTACAAATGGACAGATTAAAAACTGCAATATTTCTATAAAAACTATGAACTACATTTTGTACACATTAAATACATAAATAATCTGATTTAAATATAACATTTCCAGTCTTTAGTACTTCTCAGTGATGAATATTTTTCCATGAGGAATTAATAGATGTTCTAGCATTTTAAAAATGCACTTATAATCTTTATCTTTGTGTTAATGTTAGGTAATACCTGGTTTGTACTTGTAAATTGTAACTATATCGGTATATGGGGGCAGTCGTACTTCCTGAATATATATTTAGTAGGCACGAGGAATATGAGAAACTTTGTTTTACCCAAATAAAACAATTTAAACAAATCTGCAAATTTGGAATACATTTGCCATTTTAGTTAGTTGCGTAATTGGGGACATAAGTCCTCAATTTCCTTTTCTGCAGCCCCAGCACTCAATGAATGAGAAGCCTCAGTACAGAGGCTTCTCATTCATTCACAAACCAATGATAGTAAAAATATCTCACTATCATTAGTTTATGAATGGGGAAGTGAATGATAATGTGGGTATAACACTGTACACAGATCCTTATATTGGAGCCCTTAACAGAAAGTGTACACTCTAATGTCCAAATTAGCAGTGTCTTTCTTGAAAAATGATATTCATAAAATCAGTCTATTTGTGGACAATATTTACAGAACCAGCTCTTTCCCTTTTAGGAATCCAAAAAAATCCTCACATCGTCTAGCTTATTGCAAAGTTAATTTAAACAAATCATAGATTTTGAATATTGGGTTTATTCAGGGAGTACAAAAGGTTTTACAGGCATTCTACCCCTGTCTCTTGCTGCTCTCCTAGTATCAGATATCTAGGTATAGAACTCCCAAGTCCATCTACCTGAAAGTTACACACCTCTGATATCTTAATTTAGAAGAAAAGAAGAACTGACGCACCTAACAATCATAGAAATGTTTTGGCATAGCAGATTGGCAGCCTACAAAATGGTGATTCTGCTAAATGTTATACCAATTTTGCACCTTACTCCAGGACCTCCAAAAAAGTGATAGGTAGTCAGGAAATCAAATGCATATCTTTTTGGACCCTTCTATGAGGCTAGGCTGAAAAAAATCTCACACATTTGGAATTTTGTCAGAGCCTACAGAAAAACTGGAACCTGTATAGAAAAGATGAACAAGTTCAGAACCCACTGAGTAGAGCCCAAAACCATCAGCAGAAACAAAGAAATTGCAGAAAGAGACCAAGTCTAAAAGGAAAAAAAAAACAGGTATCTTCAAGATTCAAAGAAAAGTGTAAGAGTCTCCTAGAAAAATAACCATGCTGAGGGATTTATCCAGGTTTACAGAGGAACATATCAGGACCCATCATAGCCCCTAAGAACTCTTCATAACCTATCCTACCAAAAAAAGTCTCCAGAATCAGAACATGCTAAAGTATAGGCAACATCAGAACTCACTCTGGCATAGCCAATTGTAGTGCTTGCCAATAGACTTATGTATTTTTTCTCGGCCAAACTGGAAACAAACTGGCAAATTCTGAAAAAAAAGTCCCCGCCAAGCCACCCACCGTTTTTGTCCACACTGAGTGAATGCCAGACACAAGTGATAGCTCCCCTATGGAATGTAAACAATGGTGCAAAGCAAGTCCAGTGATGTCTTGGGACTTGCTCTTGCCCCTTTGATTACATTCTGTGACAGCTCCTGGTCTCCTAATGGAATGTAAGCAAAGTCAATGATCCAAGTACTTGCATTGCCACATTGTTTACACTCTGTTCCAGATGGTGGGAGCTGTCACTGGGAATGGGTGTTTGCCGGGCGTGAACGAGGTGGCGGGCGATGGGGATTTTTTCTTTCACCAGATTGGTGATTGGTGGGCATTGTGATTGAAAAGGATCTACATCCCTAGACGATGTGATTGACAATGGGTTCTCACTGTGGGACATTTACTTGAGGGGGTGTATTAAAAAAAGGACTTGTCAAAACTGTGTGTTGGTTTTTTTTTGTCAAACTATTGTGGTGTGTTTATTTACTATCTTAATGTTTATTTGGTGAATGAGTAGTAACACCTACCCCTTACTCATTCACAAGAGGGGGTGACATCATATTCAGATAAACCACCCTGCCTGCAGACCCCCACAACCACTGGAACAGGGCTGTGGGGAAGAGACCCTAGTCCTCATCAACATGGAGAGCCTGGCCTGACCCTGGCCCAGGAAAAGTGGGCTGGTATCATGCAGGGGGTGCATGATTGTCCCTCCCTTTCCTGCTCTTCCAGGCTGTTGCTCGGATCAATGGTCTGGTTAGGTATTTGGGGGGAACCCAAAACTTTTTTTGGTATTCGCTCCCCACTAGAAATGTGGGAGGAGACCACAAGCTGTGTTTTTTAAATTATATTTTTACATTTAACAGCATTCTAAACTCCATCCAAATAGATTCCAACAAATCCAAATTTCAAAAATGAAAACTTACTTGGGGAAAGCAGCATGCAAGCAGGCTGGGACAGGAAGCCACTTGTGGAACACATGGATTTCTCAGTATAAAAAAAAGATGCCCAAACCATTACTTTTGAAAAATAAATGAGAGTGGTAGTACAAAATATGACAACTGGAAGGCTTTAGGCACCAAGAAAAATTATTAACTAGCAGAGGGCAGTACAGTAGGAAAAGTAAAAGATAGGTCAGACACATAAATATTAGAAGTCAAAAAATAAGTCTGGGAAAGTTCCTTAACAGAAGTCAGAGCTAATAGGGACTCAGAAGAGTGCGCTACCAGCAAAGTCTCAGGGGTGCATGGCACTGAGGAAGTCTCAAGGATGCATGGCACTGATGAAGTCTCAGAGAGGCATGGAACTGATGAAGTCTGAGTCTCACATATGACAGTTTCCTCTTTGGGAGAGATATAAGGAGAGTAACAAGTAACCTCAGTACGTCTGCACTTACTTGAAAAAGTATTTGTCCGAAACGCGTCAAAAGAGGTGGGCACGCACTAAGGTTAGGACACACTAAGTTGTAAGGATTTTAATTGTGTGATTATTCGACTGGCATGTTCGTGATGAATTGGAATTTTCTTTTTGAAAAAGCAATTGTTTCTGGGAATCTTGTAATTGTTTTTAAATGTTTTACAAATAAAAACAAGTTTGGGCATATTACAATATGTGTTTATTATCCTCTCTGGGGAACGGATACGTTTTGTAAATGACCACATCTGAACCAGAAGCTTTCTAGTGAAAGAGCACAGAGTGGAAGAGGAAGTGGAGGAGCAAACACTCACCGTGATTGAGATCTGGGATTGTTATGCCTCTTTGAATATAGAAGTCTGGTGAGTGCGGTGTGTTTCACAGTCACCGGGAGTTTGAGCACTACAGCTATAAGAAGGACTGATCACTGATGGATATTTACATCTTGACACTGTCATTTTTTTGCACCAGTTAATGGTGGACTTTATAATTATCAATTTGTACATAATCTCTTCTGGAGATATTACAATGAGAGACACGTTTTATTATTATTTATGAGTATTTGTTAACTATATTGGTTATATGTGATTTATTTGATATCTAGCATTTGATTATTCACACATTATGATTAATGATTAATGCGGTGCATCTGTTTGAACTAATTTATTTATGTTATTAGCACCGCAGCTTATCATCTTTTATCTTTTATATTTGATTCGTATCACTTTGAGACAGCTTCCATAGCGCAGAATTTCTTTATATTCATCTACAGAAAAGAGAAGTGTTTTGGTTTGACAAGAATGCTGAATTTCAAAACGGCAAACTTTGATAAGTTGCGTCACCTAGTGTATGACTCTAAATGGGACAACTTATTTCTAACCATGAACACTGATGAGAAGTGGGATTGTTTTAGGAATAAATTACATAACGCTATTACCAAGTGAATACCATCGGGTAACAAACATAAAAGATGGAGAGCTAAGCCTGCATGGCTAAATAAAACGTTAAGACAACACATCAAAGACAAGAAGCTGGCATTTATAAAAGATAAGATGTAGGGGACGGCATTGTCATGCCAGAGCTACAAGGAATGTAATAAGAGATGTAAACATTAAATCCGGGCAGCTAGAATAGATTATGAGAAGCATATCACCACAGTCAGTAAGAGGAACCCAAAAAATTCTAGCAATATATACACAGTAAAAAGTTAAGAAAAGAGGAGGACGGCACAATAAATGATGAAAATGGGAGATTAATCACAAATGACAGGGAGAAGGCTGAGGTATTAAACTCATTTTCTCCTCAGTATACACTCAAGAAAAGAACGGGTTTAATGGAGATAAGAATGTGAGTAGCTCACTGCATAAAATACTGCACTGGTTGACAGTAGCCGGGGTTCAACAAAGACTAGAACAACGAATGTCAATTAATCATTAGGACCAGATAACCAGCACCCTATAGTACTTAAAGAGCTCAGCTAGGTTATAGCGAGACTCATTTTCAAGGACTCTATACTGAATGGAAGGGTACCAAGTGAATGGCGTAAAGCTATGGTGCACCAATATTCAAAAAAGGTTCAAGATGCCAGCCTGGGAACTACAGACCATTCTATCTATCTATTCCCTTCTATGAGGGAATAATAAAGTATTATTTAGTGACAAAGCTATAATAAATTATAATCAGCAAGGACAGAGGAAGGACCGTTCTTGTCAGACCAACATAGTAACATTCTATGAAGAGGTGAGTAGAGATCTGGATGGTGGAAGGCCGGTGGATGCCTTGTACCTGGATTTTGTCAAAGCATTTGATATGGTACCACATAAACACTTAATACACAGGGTGAAATCTATGAGCATAGATGAAATGGTGTGTACATGGATAGAGAACTGGCTGCAGTATGGGATCTGTGCTAGGAGCAATACTGTTTAGCCTTTAAATTAATTATATTGGGGAAGGTGGTAATAGCCATGTTCCTGTGTTTACTGATGATACTAAAATTGCGAGGGTAATAGACACAGACTTTAAACAGTATAAAACATTGCAGGAGGACCAGGATAAAATAGGGTAGTGAGCAACTGTATGGCAGATGAGGTTCAATGTTAAATGCAAAGTAATGCATCAGTGATAAACTTTTTATTGTAAACTTCCTAACAAAGACTAGAGGCCACCACCTAAATTTGGTGGAGAAAAGATTTCACCACACAGGGTATAGGGGCGTTTTTTCAATTAGAGCGGTTACATTTTGGAACTCTCTGCCACAAGCAGTGGTATCATCAGAGAGTATTGAATCAAAATTCAATTAGATACCATCCTCAGAGACCGTAACATACAGGGGTACAGGTACTCCTAAAAACTAAGACCAAACAGAGACTCATACACACACGCACACACAACACACACACACACAGACATACAAAAGTTGAACTTGATATACCCGTGTCTTTATTCAACCTCAAATACTATGTACAGTAACTATGTAACTGATATGGATATTACAAATTAAAAAGGTATTCCCCAAGATATCTATACCAGATCCTAATCCTTTGAGTATGTCAGCATCCCCCACAAACTATTCCAATACAAACCAAACATTGCTACAATATTTGTTCTTTTAGTAGAGGGGTTGAATAATTGAAATTCCACTGAATCAATTTACAGTACATTTAAAATAATCATCAACTCCAGTAAGATATTATTTTATACATTTCCTAAACTCCCTCAGAAGATTGTGTACTCTACCTTATGTCTGTAATAATGAGGTTCCTTATCAGACAATTGTCCTTCATAGAACAGATTCATATCATGCAGTGCTTTGGCCATAGCTTCTACCGCATAATATATTCGGGGATGGAGTCCTTGATGTAAAAAGTGAAATAAATTTGGCTGCATTTTTACATACACATAACTATTATAAAACCTAATTGGACATAATATGGAGCTATTTCTGTTTCCTTTGTTGGCAGACATACACTTTGCAATTGATAAAATATAGTTGGAATCTGTTGAATTATTTAAATTATACGTCTCGTCAATTCCATCAAAAAATGTTTCTTTATTTGGAAAGAATAAAGGGAATAGTTCCATGGCCAAGCTACCATTAAATACAAATAATGGGTTATATATAGGAGGGCTGAGAGACCTCAGAGGAGGAATAATAAATGTTTTATCATAGAAAGGTTTCATTTTAAAGAGCAAATTCATAAATACATCGTGACGTCATATAATGAACATGATCATTCTGAACCGTCCGGAATACATGAGGATAGAGAAGCCTATCGGTTAGAGAATAGTCCGTAGCTCCATAACTGATCTTCAAAACGGAAAAAAAATTGTGTTAAATGTTTGTAACTAATATTAGAAATATTTATAATAGGCAAAAGTTATCTAAAATCTAGACACGTAACTGTATTTTTGTATATAGCATGTTTAGTAGAGAGGTACCAACATCAGATATCCCCAAGGGATATAAATACATTTACCAATGTAATGGGGGCAAGGCCCATGCATAACATATATTCATGACATAAAGAAATGTGAATATTTTCCCTTAGTATGTCCAATAGTAAAAATATAATGAAATTGATGTAAATAAGGAATAAGTAAGTTGTGGAACCTTAAGAATGAATGGAGGGGAAGGACAAGACAGGGAAGGGAGAGGGGACAAGGTAAGGAAGAACAAGTAACTTAGTGCAATAGGTCCCATCACTTGAAGCTACCATACTGTATCATAAGGAGTGGAAGCATAATATGGTACATCTGAGAAAAGGGTCATGTAGCTCGGTCTTTCAAATAATGATACATTTAGTCATAGTAATCTGTGTTAGTTGATAATACTGTACATGTTGGGGGCGTGGTTTGGCCGCAGACTAATATGGCCGCTTGAACCGGAGCTGAGCATCGGGATCCGTTACTATAGCAACTCCCTGCTAGCTGAGACACCAGTCGGTACTATATTAACACTCACCGGAGTGCCGATATCCCTGCCGACATGTCCAAAGGGAAAACAAAGTCCAAGGGTCCCAGGAGACTTACAGATTTCTATCCGAGGACACCCGCCTCAGGTAAACAAAATTGAGCCTCGTCAGCAGGGGTAAGAGTTCAACCTCATTACCGCTCCACTGACAGCGATGAGTCAGCGATGGAGGAGAACACAGCTGATCAGCTGTCACCTCAGAAGGAGTTTTCAAAACGGCCGGCATCCTCTCCACTGCAATCGCCACAATCTAAGGGCCCTGTAAATAAAAAGCAGTCGACTGCTGCCACCTCAGTGTCACAAGGCCCCTCTGACGCAGCACATTCCTTGGAAGCTTTCCCTGCTTCCTCAGACCCTGCATCTGAAGCGGCCATTAAGCTAATTTTGGTATATTGGACTGGCCCCCCTCCTTACGAGTACTCGTGACACACATACTCATAGCAGCTAGATTAGTTATAGCTAGGTTGTGGAAACAACAGGCCATCCCGACCATGTCAATGATGATCGACACACTTAACACACATATGCATTTTGAATTTATGTTTGCCAGAGCTCACCTCCGGAAACATAAATTCAATACCGATTGGGGCTGCTGGTTGACTGACAAACGTTGTAGTTCCATGTGCATAATAATCGCTACTTTACTTCGCTTTTATGATAGGTGCCTTATTTTTTTTGATTTAATTGTACTAATTTGTTTGGACACTAGCATTTTAAGGGCCCCCTGGCTTTCCAGGATTGGCTTATGATACATCTATGCAAATATTGGGCCTTTGGCCATGTATTCTTTTGTTATTTTGTCCTCTGCCACATTATATTGTATGGGTCTTGCAACTGTGATTTTAATCACCTGTATTGTGAAAAATGTTGAATAAAAACTATGGTTAAAAAAAAAATACTGTACATGTTAGTAATAATATATAACAATAAACAATATTTGAGATTCAGATGAGGAATATATGAAGCAATTTGTGTCCACTTTGTGATCATGTCCAAGTGGTACTTCTGATATCTAACCGCCAACAATTACAAAGTCTCGCTACAGAGAATCTGCAATTAATGTGTGACTGAGAAATATCTACATATCATAGTGCCAGTTTAGGATCAGGTCTGGGGTCTTTTCAGTAAATTGGAGATTGTTTAGAAAATTGCAGCCAACTTCTGGAGACTATAGTACCATCTGTGCAAAAGTTTTTGTGATGATCCTAAGTGGGCTTACTCTCAGATAGTCTTGAGTGGCCAATGCAGCTCACAGCACGATTGCTGGATAGGCTTGGTGAATTCAAGTTCTTGTTCCCATTTTTCCATTATTTGTAACTTTACTGATGGATAAAATGATGAATATTTTTCATTATGGGACTTTTGTACTTTATCACAATGCAGATGTCTACTTGATAGAGACCTTACCTCCTTTGAACGCTTATGTGTAGGGCCTATTGCACCCTTGTGCCCATTGTCTGTTCAATATAGTCTTTTGATATTGTTTTATGAGCAGTATGTTCCACAGGAAATTATGTATGTCTTGAATTCTCAATAAAAAATCTATAATACGTTAAAAGGGAATTCTAGATTTTTCCTTTTTTTTCAGTTGAATTGTTTGCCTGAGAATAAAAATTGAGTTTCAATCATTTAATATTGAAGTCAGAGTGTTCTTTAAGACAAGCACCCAACTTATATAAGATGGCTTGTTTGTTTTGCCTTTCTGGTTTAGGAATTTGGTCATTGATCTCTGATATTTCTTGTTTACATCACCTACTTGTTGACAATACAACAGTTTCTGCTAATGTACCGTTATGTCTTTTGGTCACTAGTGATGGGACGAACAGGCCCAAGTTCAGTTTGAATACGAATTTTCGAACATAGGATAAGTTTGTATTCAAACTCAAACTTAATGCAAGTCAATAGAGTAGAACTTTCAAAAACAATTGTCCCCTTTTATATGCCAGTTATTGGCCATAAAATGTTTGGGGATACAGGTACTGCCCTGGGGGACAGAAACCAGTGAAAATTTAAAAAAAAACAAAACGTTATTAAAGGAGCAGTGGTTTTAACATCACTTAAAGGGTAAGAATAAAAATGAAAAATTCCTTTAAATATCATGCCTGGGGGGGGGGTCCCTTAACCTGCCTGTGAAGTGGCGGATCTGTACCATGTATAGAACCTGCTGCAGCAAAACTGACATTTCTAAACAAAAAAAATGCCTTTTTTTTTTAAAGCGTGTAGTTTCCCCTCCCAAACAATAGCAGGCTCTTTAGGTCTAATAGAAATGTTAGGAGGGACCACATTTTTTAAAAAAAGCATAGGGTTTCCCCCAAAAGTCATACCAAGCCCTTAAGGTCTAGTAGGAATTTTAAGGAGGTACCCATCCCCAAAAATGGGGGACAAATGTGGGGTGCCCCCTTAAAACTCCTAATCAGACCCTTGATCCGAGCATAGGCCTGGCAGGTCTGAAAAGGGGGGACAAGTGAGTGCTCCCCCTTCCTCCCATACCAGGCCACATGCTTTCGGCACTGTGAGTGTGCTTTTCCAGGGTCGCCCCCCTGGACAAGGACCTCTTCACCTCAAGCCCTGGGGCGTTGGTTGTGGGGGTGCAGGCAGGGGCTTATTCACATCATGGTACCCCTTTAATAAAAGGGCACCCAGATGCTGCCTCCACCTTGTGAATGAGCCCATTCACTAAAGGTTTAAATAAAATTGGAGAAAAAAAATCCAGAATTTGGGGAAAAAAAACTTTATTTGGAAAAAAAAACAAAAGACAAGTTTTTGACAAGTCTTTTTTTTTTTTTTTTAAAAACAACCCAAAAAAATGGATCCATCAATGTAATCCAGGGTCAATCACTACGTCCAGCGTTGTCCATGATAATGACCACTTAAAGAAATAAAAAATGTAAAAATTAAAAATAAATAGAAATACATTTTAAAAAACACGACACCTGCTGACCAGTCCGCTCGTGATGAACACCTGCGGCATAATGGCATTTTGACAAGTGTCTGCAAAACATAAACAATTGGGTGGAGCTAGCAGTGACCGCTATCTCCACCCAACTGTTTACAGTTGTTACAGAGTGAGCCATGATTGGGCAGAGTCATCATGACTTTGCCCAATCATGGCTCTTACAGGGTATTGAGCCCTGATTGGGCAAAGTCTTGCACCTGACCAATCAGGGCTCACATGACACAGTGCCTTGTGTGCAGTGCACGGCTGGCGAACAGTCCGCTGAATGCCCTGACACTTTGTGTGTTCACCAAACACATGAACTAGCGATGTTCAACTCAAACTTGAGTTGGACTCGAACATTGAGCCCATCCCTATTGGCCAGTAAATCCAGTAAACATACAAGTAACATCTTTCTACGCAAGTATAACTTAATTCAGCATTCCTCAAGATCTCAGTGCTAAACACGTAACCAACAGGTTATGGGCCCAGCCACTAAACGGAATACTGCAAGTCAACAGGAGCTGCATCCAAGCTACTGAAAGATCAAAAGTAGTTCAGATATGAAGTTTGCAATCGCAAAGCTCAACAGTAGCATTTACTAGCTATGGAAGATTAAGCTTGAAATACTGCTAAGGAAAGATGACTTGTGGCAAGTAGTGATGGGCGGAACACTCCCATGTTCGGTTCGTATTCGAACACCCAAACGGCCGAGAAGTTTGAATACGAACTCGAACCTAATGCAAGTCAAAGGGGGTCGAACGTTCGAAAACGAATGTCCCCTTTAAGACGGCTTATATGCAAGTTATTGGCCATACAAAGGTGTAAGGGGGTCTGGGTACTGCCCTGGGGGACAGGAATCAATGACAAAAAAAATACAGTTTTAAAGGAGCAGTGATTTTAACATGACTTAAAGCGTAAGAGTAAAAATGAGAAATCCCGTCAAATATTATGTCTGGGGGTCCCCTTGCCCTGCCTGTGAAGTGGCGGATCTGTACGATGTATACAACCTGCTGCAGCAAAATTGACATTTCTAAAGAGAAAAAAAATTACATTTGTGCAGCTCCCCCTCCCAAACAATACCAGACCCTTTAGGTCTGCTAAGAATGTTACGAGGGACCATTTACAAAAAAAATAAAACTGTGTAGGGTCCCCCCTAAAAGTTTCCATACCAGAACCTTGATCCGAGCATAGGCCTGGCAGGGTCGGAAAGGGGGGGGATGAGCGAGCCCCCCTCCCTCCTACACCAGGCCACATGCTCTCGGCACTGGGAGGGTGCTTTTCCAGGGTCACCCCTGAAAAAGCACCTTGTCCCCGTGCCAATGGGGACCTGGTGATTGTGGGGGTCTGCGGGCAAGGGGGCTTATTTGCATTGGGGTATCCCTTTAATTAAGGGAGCACCCAGGTGCCTCCCTTGTGAATGAGTAGGGGGTACTTGTAACCATTCACTAAAGGGTTAAATAACATATTTTTGACATTTCTTTTATCATATAAAAAAATGGATCCACTAACGTAATCCAGTGTCAATCACGACGTCCAGCGTTGTCCACGATGACAACAAAATAAAAATAAAACCATGAAAAATAAATATAAATAATTTTTAAAAAACGCCGTTCCGTGCGCTCGAACGGCCAATGTTCGATTCAAACTCATGTACGAATTGAACACTTAGACCATCCCTAGTGGCAATTACTGAGTATACTGTAGACAGTCTGCTAGTGGAAGATGACCAGCTCATCCACATCAGGAAAAGAAAATACAGCGAAATCATATGTGGACTTCATTACAGAAACTGCATGAGCATTCTAACCTAAACTATAAACTTTATCTGCTACGCGGGCTATATAAGATGAGGCCAGCAAAAGGCCCCGAAATGCATGAACATGTCAATGCCATGCTAGAAAACATAGAACTACGTGTAATTGGAGAGGAAATTAAAGATAACCACGTGGTGACATTAATGCTATGCAGCCTTCCAGAGTCATACAG